>NW_025778508.1:0-70678 GCF_021130785.1 Homalodisca vitripennis
GTTGGTAC
Organism: Homalodisca vitripennis; assembly: GCF_021130785.1. NCBI lineage: Eukaryota > Metazoa > Arthropoda > Insecta > Hemiptera > Cicadellidae > Homalodisca > Homalodisca vitripennis. Next base: position 9 of record NW_025778508.1, read on the forward strand.
TGAATATGCAGCATCTTACACTCTATTAAATCTTCAACAGGAAATTGTGGTTTCTAACACAGAAAAGAGAGACACCTGAATCCTGTCGTGCCTTCATCTCCAGTCACCAACTTGTTCTTGTAAATCGATGCATATTTATGCTGTAATCATACCCTATATTTGGCTTGTATGAATGTTAATTTTATGTTTTAAATATTCATAGCGTATTTAATAGAAGATTATAAAATTGTTTATTGTTAGCTTGTACTACTTGTTATAACATCCTTGTTATGTTAGCAAGCCAATATGCACCGTTGAGGTATACAAATAAACTATGTGTGCTTTACTTTATCATTATTAAAAAAAACGACGGCATGTTAAAAAGTGATGAATAAATGATCTTATTCTAGTATTTTGTATATTACTTGCCTAATTAAATAGTAATTTAAATTGGATTTGAACAGTGCTTGTGTACCTGATCAGTATAGTAAAGATGTTCTGGAAATACATTATTTGTCAAATAGACTTAAATAAACATAAATTTAGTAATTTACTTTTTTATTTATTCTGAAAAATTTCCATTATAAAAAAATTAATATGCAATTTTGATTTTCATAAGAAGGATATAGTAAATATTATTTTTATTAAAAATGAATTTTATTTTAAAATTTTACACACTGATAATATCTCGCTGTACTATCTAAGAGTCAAAGACACAATAATAATTAAGTCAAAATATATATCACTACGTCTTTAACAAGTTTTCTTTAGCGTCTTAACTTTAAAATCAATGGAGTAACTAAAGGCCATGTCACACTGCCGTGGCGTCGCGCCCGTCCATCTGCGGATGAATTTGTAAAATAATCGCTAACCATGTTGTCAAACAGGACAAGTCACACTGACATAACCGACGTGGCGCAACGTTCGTCGCGTCGGCCACCGTCTGCTGCGCTATGCGGCTGGAGCGATCCTTGGCCGACGTCGGCGATGCTACGAAGGCTCGCGCATGCGCATAAAGCACCTCCCCAACCCCCTCACACCGGGGAACCGCGCACTCTTGCCACTGACTACTCCTTTTTATTTTATATTTTTAATAATTTGTTTAAAAAACCCTTGCGCGAAGCTCTAAAACAGCCCGCCACTCCAGGATGAAATGACCGCCAGTTCTAGGGTTAATGAATACTCTGGTTTCATGTTTATATGCAATCATTTTATTTGTTATTTTTTCATGTTATGTTTGATCTATAACAAAATTAAATAGGCCTTATTTTAAAAACTTAAAGACTTATTACAAAACTGAAAACACTAACACAAAAATTACAAAATAATCCTTTCAAGTGCATATTATATAAAGGGTGGGACAGAGTGGACTCCCTAGTTTCAATCAGTCGCCGAAGAGCGCGCGCGTGAGGTAGCGGAGTGGGAGTGGTTTCATTTGGTGGGGGGAAAGACGCCATTTTTTAGTAGTCACCATGCCGTGGACTGGCGAGCATCGTGGTTTTGTAGTCGAAATGTTCTTTAAAAATAAGGATAGTGTGGAGGTGACCCAGCGTGCATTTCGTAGACGGTTTGGTTTGAATCGTCATGATAGTGTTCCTGATGCTAAAACCATAAGGAAATGGATTAAAAGTGTACGGGCGACAGGATCTGCACTGCCTAGAAAACCAGTCGGACAACCAAAGAGTGTGAGGACACCAGAGAACATAATGGCGGTGAGAGCGTCTATTGAACAATCTCCATCGCGCTCTGCGCGGAAACATGCTGCTGCTCTAGGAATGTCGGCCAGATCGGTGAGGCGAATTTTACACTCAGACCTTCATTTACACCCGTATAAGATGATGGTTGTTCAAGAATTGATGCCAGCAGATTTTGTTAAACGTACAGATGCTTGCAATGCAATACTGGCTTCTTTACAACCCGGCACTATTCTGTGGTCTAGTGATGAGGCACATTTTCACCTCTCGGGCACAGTAAAATAAGCAAAACTTTCGTTACTGGGCAGCTGAAAAACCCACTAACTCTTCATCAAAAACCTCTTCATTCCACCAAAAGTGACTGTGTGGTGTGCTGTGTCCTCCATAGGCATAATTGTCCCCTACTTTTTTGAATCGGAAGGTGCAACCGTTACTGTGAACGCTGTACGCTATTGTGAGATTTTGGAGAACTTTTTCTTCTCCAGAATTGAAGAGTATGGTGAGGAAAATAATATGGAAGCCTTTTTGGTTTCAACAGGATGGTGCCACGGCTCATACTGCCCGTCGCTCACGCCCATCTTCTGCAAGAACGGTTTCCCGGCCGCTTGGTCTCATTACGAGGGGATGTTTCATGGCCCCCTCGCTCACCCGATCTAAGCCAATGCGATTATTTTCTTTGGGGTTACCTCAAATCTGAGGTTTACAAAGTTCGACCAAAGGACCTTGGAAGCCCTTAAGGAAGCAATTGTTGATGTTATCGCTGGAACAACGCCAGATATGCTGCGTAGAGTTTTTGAAAACTTCATTGAACGGCTGAATATGTGCATCGCTCGTCAAGGTCGTCACCTGGACGATATCATTTTTAAAACTTAATAAAAGATAAATGGCATTGTATGTGGATTTCAGAAATAAAAAGCTTTTGTAATAATCTTGTATGGTTTTTATACAGTTAACCGATCAAATCAGGGAGTCCACTCTGCCCCACCCTTTTATAAAAACCAATAGTTTTTAAGAGGTATATCAAAGTATTGAATGCCCTAATTACTAAGTTCATAATAGAAATAGTATTGCATGTAATAATGAAAATATAATTTTGATAATAATAATTATTAATGAATACGCTCCAGAACTGATACATATGATTTGATTTAATTTTGCCTTTTATAATTAATCCATCAGATGTTTTTTTGTTTATGTTTTAAAAAATTTGGTTCTGAAAATACAATTCAATGTTTATGGCAGATTACAGTTTATTTCTTATTTTTATAAGTTTAGTAATTTAACAGTGGCGACGAGGTAAAAAGAAGGAGAAATGACTAAAGAAGAAGAAGAGTTACAAAAACAAAAAAAACATCTGATGGATTGATTATAAAAGGCAAAATTAAATCAATCATATGTATCAATTCTCCCCCCCTAAACTTCACATCTCAATAGCTGGTCAACATGCCTCCTCCAAACACTTCCATCGTCCATTTTAACTTTGTACAGTAGCGAACTTTCTTTTTCCATAATTGTTCCAAAACTCCACTTGTATCTTGAGTTGGTGTAATCTCGAGCCTGTACTCTGTCTCCCACCTGAAATTGTCTGCGTATGATTCGTGTAACTTCTTGTGCATTTTTGCTATCTGGTAGTAATAGGCTCAAGTGAGTGTCGAACACTTCTTCCAAACATTAAGTTGTATGAGTTTGAGCCAGTTGTGTTTTTAAACTCGTTGTAACACATTGTACTAAGAGCTGCACCAGTGTCTAATTCCATGGGTAATGTCCTGCCTTCGATGTTGATGTTTAACCATAAATTTGTCATTATTTCTGTCACTAATTACATTAATCTCATATTCATTCTCACTATTCAAGTCACTTTTGTTTTTCAGTTTGATGTTGTCCAGGTTTCATTTGTAATTGAGATTTACTTTGCAAACAAACACTAGCTATGTGTCCAACTTTTCCACATTTTCGACAAGTTGCATCTATGAATCTGCAGCTATTAGCACGATGGGAGGGTGAACCACAACGATAGCATTTTCCTTTGAGCTTTTCAATAGCTGAATTTGTTGAACGTGGACTAAGTAGAGGTTTTGGCCGAGGTGAGACTCTCTTAGATGTGTTTTCTTCATTTGAATGTCTTTGCTGAACCTGATTTAATTCAATGTGTTTCAGTACGTGTTCGGCTAACAGTCATACTTTCTGCTTTGGCAAGCTCTATAGCCGAAGCTATGTTCACAATGTCCTGATAGGTGTGTTTTCTCGCGGTCTTGGAGTAATTTTAGTCCGAATATCTAATGTCTTTCGATCCACGAATAAACTTTAACTTGAGAAATAAGTCTGCAACTGATTTACCGCAACCACAATTGAAGTTACAGTTAATTGTCATCTTCTTGAGAGCAACCGAGAAACTCACTAACTGATTCATGTTCTACTTTGTTGAGATCCGTGAAATAAATTTATGCTGCAAGGCCCACTGGCTTGGTTTGCGGGTCGATAAAAATCCTTAAGAAGCTGTACTAACTCGTCGTAATCTTTATCTAACGGGTCGTTGGGAGCACAAATATCGTACAGTTGTTGGTGCAGTTGGGGAGTGAGAGCATGTAGCAATGTGTAAACTTTAGTTTTATCATCAGCTCTTTGATTCTTTAGTTGTAAAAACACTTCTAATCTTCTCACAAAAATTTGAAATGGTTTCATCAGGGTGGTAGGGATTGAAAATTTATATTCCCTGAAGTGTAGTTTGAAACCGTACAAACAGCTTCACTTGGAGATGAAGTAGATGTAATGTTTGTGTCTTTGAGATTGTGTATCATTTCTTGTAATTTTTGTTGTAAGATTTAAATACTCATCCTCCACATTACATCTTTATTCTATTTCATGTTCTAAATAGTTTTCATCTGTCAAACAATCAATGCCATTCTGAACCTGCTTGTAACGTTCCCAGTATTCAGTCACAGCCTTGATTTTTATATTTAGTTCGGTTAATGTAGGGTTACCTTCAGCAAGTCTTTTGCCCTTTGAAAATTGGCCCTTAATAATAATAGATCGAGCTTTTTTTTAGTTTTTGTAAGTTTAGTAATTTAACAACAAGAACAATAAATTAATTTTGTAGAGCTATAACAAACTATTAATTCCACTATCAGTGTATAACTAAACAAATTCCAAAGTAGTTGAAATGCATAAGCAACTCCTAGAAAGACGTTGCGTTGGCCGCGGACGCGGACGCGTGTCTGGTAGTTTGACGGGATTCGAGACCGTCGCGGCACACGCGGACGTTTATACTATGGATGGACGGACGCGACGCCACGGCAGTGTGACATGGCCTTTAGGGGGAGGGTGATGCAACGTAATGAATAACACACAAATTTTGGAAGTAATTTTTAAAATACTCGTTTTAACAGTATATAGTACTATGTGTTACTGATAATTGATATTCTTCAGTTAAATATTAAAGTTTGAAGTATACCTATTCAATTTACATAAATTTATATGTTTATTCGTTTTCCCATAAGATTATGCACAAATTTATCCCATACCCAAATGTGTGGTATGCTGTTCGATTTGATTATCTCCTCCTAAATCCAAACCCTAGTTACTGCATTGAACAAAATATATGCTTAAGATTTTAATATGAAAATAAAACCAGCTTTAATAGCAAACTACACTTGATAAAGTATGTGTTTTACGAAACATTGTATGTTGCATGTCTTAATAATGAAATAGTTGAATGAAATACACGCCAAAGAATTTCTTGGTACATAGCTTTAGCTTTTCAACTTTGTAAATAAAATGAAGAAAGTTTGAACCTCTGAGGTTTTTGCAGTTTTAAAAGGTTCTAACTGATGGGAACAACTTACCATTATTAATATTACACGGAGTTCTCATCGGATAAGTAGTTTTTCATAAATATTGCAATCTTTTATTGTTCCTCATCTAAAAATTTTTAAGAGTAGAATGGGCACATGTAATTATGTATTCTGAGATATTTGGATTATTTAGTATAGATACTAAAGATACTATTAGATTTACGAGGTTACGTTTGTTATGATGAAAACTAGATGTAAATAAAAAAACACTCTTCCTTTCTTCGAATAAAGCTGATTTTACTTATGTGTATGTGTATATACAACTATTTCAAAATTTTGATTTATCATAAAATAAAATGTAAACATTGTATATCGTGAGTATATCATCTCTATTGACACTGTACATTCTAGATAGGAGGGCTATCGATTGTTAATTAATAATAATAATTAATATAACGTTCACCAGCTCCATAATCATATCAGGACTAAGGGATCCCCCATCGAATATATAACACGTGGCACAGTTTAATCAGCATCGGATTAGGCGGTGAATACAACCGAATTTCTCTTCCTTTCACTTACATACCTTAATCCTCTATTTTCAGCTGGAATCATTAACAACGTCTGATACTATTAGTTAAATTACAGCTTTGTGTGACAGGATCTGCTATTCACACGTTTATGACAAACTTTCCTTGTGTGCTACCAGTTCATACCCTTCTCGTTGTGCATATTCTTGTTCGGAGGCACTAAGAACCTAGTCTGTATAAATTGGAAATTAATAAAAACGACATCAAATGGCAATGTCTGTGTTACAGATCGAGGGATTTAACAATAACAGTGGCCAGCGCCATTCACACGAGACATAGTTCTCTTACCAGTTCCACAGGAATAAAACATGCTAAAAAAAACGCCAGACTTAGTACTGTTACTATTAGTGATGGGCGGGGGGAGATATTGAATCAGTATCGTGTGGATTTTGGAATGGGCTGTACTTGGTCGAGCCATGGAGGGGTAGGCTATGTTGTGAGAGGGAGTGACCGTTTCACACTGCCCTGGCGCAGGTTTTACATTACATTTTATGTAACTGTGAAGCGTTGGACTAGATGATCTTCAACGCACTTATATTTTAATCTGACTACTGCATGCGCTAGAAGGTTTTAGAAATTTAACATTTTTAATGGAGAATAATATACTTTCAAACATATAACCAGTACTTAAAGGTAGGACTGTTAACAATATCAACAAAACTCAAGTACTTATGAGACTGGTATATTCTGATCATCGCAACCTTTCTAATGTTCACAGTTGTTATTGGCGATGGCTGACTTGAAAAGGATAACAAAATTCTTGGCATTTGCAATCGTTGTATGATACAAGAATAAAAGATTACGCATCCAGGAGTGGAATCATTCCTCTTTCTCGTTTGTAAAAAAACTCAATACCCGCGTTAGTTTAATCAAGCTCTATCAGTATACTCTGAGTAGTCTAAAATGAATGGCAGCAACACATTTTTATGTCGAAGAGTGAATAATATTAACCTTTCGTCCATAGCCAAAGAAGAAGCGCTATAAAATTCACTGCACACAGACGCACTACACAAAAAGTTGCTGCTTATACCTGTCTCGTCTGAGAAAACAAAAGATTATCAGACAATATGAAAATTTATTCTTACGTCAGTTTTTTTTATATTTTAAGTTTTTTCCACCTTAATAATACAGGAGGTTGCAATCCTCGATACGTAGGGTTTCACTCTTGTAACGTATAACGATGGCAAATGTTCGATTTTTATTGGAAACAACTTGGAAACTAAAGTATTGATAAAACTGTGGTGCTTCGAATGATGCGCAATGGAGATGAATTGATAGTAAAATAACATCATATTACAGCGAGACAGCAGAACGCCCGACCTGTAGGCGCCGTCTTGTTCCTGTTGGCGCCGCGACGTTGTTTGGCTCTGGTCTCACAATAAATTGGTATTAAGGCCAAGTTAGTGGAAAACATGGACGATACACAGTTATTTATGGCTTTATATTTTATACTTATGTATAAACGATGTAATAAACGGTTCTTGAATAACTTTGAATCGGTTCTTCAAACTAACGTCTTTATAAAATAGTTTAACCAAAAATTAACCTATATATTATTTTATATATATGATGATAACTAACATGAAAGGAGGTTACCGTATCAATATTACAAAAACTTTCGACACACGGAGACATGACAGATAAGCGATCAGTATGTTTTATATTAACAATGGGTCATGGCGTGATATATGTATGGTTTTTATATATTAAAAATAGTAAGATATGAAATCGATTAAGAGCGAAGGAATACACTAGATTAAGGAAATTAACTCATTTGTCACCAAATATACTATTTCTTTTAGTAATAAATAAAGTTAATATGGCAGGAAGTACGATAAAATAAGAAAATATTACGTTCCAAACTGGGATTTTTAAGAAAGTTTTACTTCTATCGTTTTTGGGTTTGCTTAATCTATGTTCGCTATTATTGATTCTCTATTTAAAGCTTATTATCATTAATTCACAATGTAAGAATAATCTGTTGACATGTAAAAGGGACACTGTACTTTTTTATTATATTCTTGTAATTATATGGGCGTTGTCATTTTAAAAGATGTCATCAATTTACATTTACATGTGTGGAACTAGATTTGAGTAGTATGTATGTAGCTTGTTTTCCTCAGTTATAACCAAGCAATAATGTTCGCAAACTATTGATTTTTCACAACTTCAAATCCTCTTCTTATGCAGTCCAGTTATAACTGAATATATGTTATGGATTGTATTTGTTTAAATATTGCTGAACGTCATGGTCTTTATCTTCAATATTTCGTAACAAAAATGAACGGCTAATTCTTTTTATAGAACCAATATCCTACTGTTGATAATATATCTATTAAGCCGGCGGAATCGATAAACAGTATTTATTAAGCATCTCCAAAATTGTCCCCGCTCCTTATTGCATCACAATATAAGTAGTGCAAATGAAATCTTGAGTTATTTCAGCTTCAATTTACAAAGGCGCCTTTATTCAAGAGTTTAAGAATGAAAATATCTCCTGGCGTCACAACTAAGTTACTGTCGTCCCTAACTCAAGTGATTCCAAGCCTCTGTTAATTTCAGGGTTTGCTGAAGGGGGTTCTCCATAGGACGAGCCGAAATTTCTCATAATTTTAGCACGCTGTGAACCCGGAAACTATAGTGTATAATAAATAAAGGGCCTCAAGTCTAAGAAGGGGTATTACGATTCACAACAGTATAATGATAACAGATTATAGTGACACAGCTCCAGACAGTGATAGATTCCAACCATCTCCAGAGATTGGTCATCAAAACTCAATTGCTTTGATAGGGATTAATTAATTTTTCGTTTTTTCGGTTAAAAACTGTGATTTCTGTAATCAATAAAATTAAAGTATATTTACACCAGTCATTAAAATAACTCGGTTAGTATAGACGGAACAAAATTATAATGAGATTGTTCTGATTTTATTAACAGGCAATTCAACATTCGTTCTTTAAAAGAATGTAACATCTCTAATCAGTATAGAGTAATTTTAAGTTACCCTGGACCCAAAATTAGACATTGACTTCATTTGAAATGTCATTAATATTAAAGGAATTATTTAGTTTTTAAAAAGTTTTATTAGTATAAAAAAGTATTATTCTATCCCTTCAAATAATTAATAATTGTTTGAGATTTTAATGGCCTTTTTTGGGATTACTGAGCGCGTTATTTAATATTTTATTGATTATTCCTGTAAGTTTATATAAACTTTCCTAAAAACTCCGTTAAATGCTACACTTGTATCTTATATAACTATGTTCACCCAGACTCTAACAGTGTAACTCTTTTCATGATTCAAGGCCCATTACAATCTCCATTAGGCTCAAGCCATTAGAGTATACGAGGGTTCAATTGATGGTTATCTAATTGATTTCGCGATCGTAGTAATGAAATGTATGTTATTAATAGCAGGTATGACAATTACGAAGAACTAGTCTGTAATGCATTATCTCATCTACCTAAGAAACTGATGAGTAGATTTTATTCATTAAGGGTGTTACAGGTATTAAGTTTGCGTTTAAGATTAAATCATATGGTAAAAGAGATATTTGCAATAAACTAGATTATACTGACCAGAATATCGTCAGACATCAACATCTTATCAACGAAATACAGACAGCCTGTCGGGATATGAAGACTTATGAATCATTAAGGATTATTATAATGACGGATATTATATGAAGGTAGTAATTTTAATAATGCATTTATTGTACCCAACTATTTTTACAGATATTGAGTTACTCTATAAATATAAATTAGTAATTTTCCTTATTTAAAAGTCTCTTTTAGCAATGAAAAATAAATTTTATAAGATTTTAAAATAAATTTAGAGATTTTCTTCGGTTTATCCGTTCATTTAGCAATTTTCTTTTAAATCTATTCAAAAGCTGGTTGTAAACCAGAGTGCAGACTAAGACTTAAAATCCTACATCCATAGGTATCAGATATAGTATCTTGTTAAGATGCGATAGATTAGCTAACTAATAGAAATTAATTAGTTGAAAATGTAAGTCGATAGAATTGCTATGCCCAAACCAGGAATCGAACTCGAGTATCCGGAGTAAAAAGCTGAGTTGCTACACCTCACTCACAGAAGGAGATAAAATTTTCTATTTTGTTATTATTCCAACAGAGATGTGTTTTTTTCACGCTTTGGGAAGAAATACAGTTGCTTAAAACATTGTGGATATCTATTTTAAACTTTTTTTAGATATTAAAATGAATATAAGTATACCAAAGTTATATTTAATACAAACACTAATCTTTATAATATTTAATACGTCCTATTTTTGTGTGAAAAATATAATGTTTAATTAATCTTATTGCATTGTTACAGTATTTTGGCTTTAAGGTAGTAAATTACATATATTTAAGACAATATAAGAATACAGGTTTCAGTAGAATCCATTCCTTACGAGTTTACCACTGCAACGCTGAACAAGCCAGAACAATTTGAGGGTTGACGGAGCGCTACGCAATAAGTTCAGGTGTTTCGATGTGCAATCTTGGTTACACAGGAATTATTAATTATACTAGAAAAATATCAAGTCCTTTGTTAAAGCTTGTCATTGACGAAGGATGGATTGACAGGATATCATGATTTCGGACATTTATCATCGTTATATGTTACAAAAGGTATAATACAACGTTTCCAGGATTGGAATCTGTCCTCTTCATCAGGTAGGTGAGGTATTAGTAGATAAAAAAATAAAAAAACAGAAACTGTCATACAAAATATTTATCTTATTATAAAGTATCTTTACAGATAAACTACTTTATTACCAAGTCTAAAATACAAACCGAATAGATTGAGGATAGCAATTCCATTATAAATATCTTTCCTTTTAATCTGTTATACATAATTATAATTATCCTATATTACATATATGTCAAGTATAAAAAGCTTAACTGTCATTTCACGATATCAAAAAGACAAGCTCAAATCACCAATGTTGTAGTGCAGAATACATACTATGTGGAACGCTACAGGTGCCATATTTTAGCCAAGCTATAAGCGATATGTCAAACAAGATGATATATCGCCTTTCCCTGTGGAATCTAACCCAAATATTTCTAACCAAACAAAAACATTTCTTACAATATAACATTAAATGTTATTTTAAATCCTATTATTTGAATTGTAAATTTTCTTTATATCAATAAACAGATAAAAGAAAAGGGAAATTAGTTTTGTTAATTGGTTTAGTGCAGTATAACAGATGTTCTTTAAAAAACTAATTAAATATTATAAAGCAAAGAAATATCTACGAAAAATAGTGACAGCTTTATGTTATTGATGTAAATTATACACACGATATGCGATACACGATATATTTTAGATCTGGACAATTTGAGTTCTGTTGCTTAGAAATGATCTGAGCCACTGGAGAGGCACGCATCGGATGCCATGAGATTCAAGTTTGTCAAGCATTGTAACATGGTCAACACAGTCGAATGCTTTCGATAAGACCAGGAACACACTCAATGTGTGATCCAGACGTTTTTGTCCCTCTACAACCATGTCGACAAGATTTACAACTGCGTCTATTGTCAACTTTAGCGGTTTTGAGGAGTGAGGGAAAAAACTCCTTGTTCAAAAGAGAAATTTAATAATTGGGTTAATGGTCTAACAAATATGCTTTGAAAATTTTTGTATGAGCCACGTTGACATTGAACTTATATCATTTGCTTTTTTGGCTGGGAGCTACTGAATTATTTTTTCAAGCTCTTCCTCCTTTCCTCCTTTCAAGATATATTAAACATACATGATCACCTGGTTTGAACTAGATTCAATGACGTAACAATGAAACGTCACTGTTATAAATGAAAACTGTCATTTCGGTTTTTTAAATCCGAAAGTCCGTATTGTAATCGTTACTCTGTATCGATCAATTTGTTCGTCTGGCTGCGTAATTTTTCGTTACGTAATGATATATTTTGAAAAAATGTCGGCGGAATTTTATAAGAGTATAATATTAAACCCTGATATAAACTAGTCAATATGATTAATTTGTTTACCTCCATATCTGCACCCTATAATTATACCTATTATAGAATATATATCTCATTGATTTAGTTTTCCTATCTAATTCATCGACAAGATAACTACTGATGACAATATGACAGTAAACGAAAAATTAGTTATTGCCATATATGATAATAGTATACTATTCCTTTTACTAAAAACCACCTAGGTACAACATACTGTGATAGATATAAGTAAGCTGACAAACTCCTGTATTGTGTTCAACATTAAAACTTTAGAAATATTGGAACTTGCGCGTTTTAATTTAACATTAGGTTTCATTGTTCTAGCAGCTTTCATTCGTCACTATCAATAACATTTGCAGTGATAAATTCTGATAAGTTTCTTCAGGTGATCAGAGGGAACTGTCGGTTTTACTTTTTATTTACAGAAAAAACATTTCTCCATGAATTTTCGATACTTTATTAAATAAGGCTTTATTAATAGAACTTTTTAGGGTTAATTGCGTGGATTTGTTACTACGACGATTCTACACTAGTGTTTTTTTATTAAAGGTCTAATGTGATGTCGTTTCCATAAGACGTTATATTATTTTAGTTTTGTCATAAAACATTGATGTATAGAGTCGGGTTTAGTGAAAAGCCCTTGTGTTCTCTACAATAAGAACAATATTAAACCTCAAGCACTGTTACAACCTTGTTTTTGTTCTAATATTGATAGATTAGATGTATTAGTTGAGCGTTAGTAAAGAAAACATATATGTTCTGTCTGTAATACTGTCTGTCTATCTATCTAGCCGTCCGAATAATACATCTAGAACGGACAAATCAGAATTTCGTTTACATTGAGAGACAATACATTTTGCATTACGCTTTATTTCTGTATATGAAACACCTAGTTCAATGTAATTAAGTAGAGCATTATTGGCAAATTCTTACATTGGTCTTAGGGGTAAACATGATTGTTATATTTAGCCTAATAAATGATCATTATACTTGAAATTGTTCCTGCAACATCAGCAAAGCCAGTTACCATACTTGAGATGTGTACTCTTACCTAATTTAAAGATAAGATTTGTACTCATAAAATGCTTTTTAATTTTTCATGTACAGCTTATTCTATTACAATTTACAAAAAACGATTTGAAGAATGTTTAGAATGGCTATTAAAACACTAAAACCCGTTCTTATGTATATCAGTTATGTTTTAGAATGAGATATTTCTCATAATTCAACGCAGGCTTAGAAGCGTTTGGGGTTTAAAATGAAAAGGACCACCAGTACAATTAAAACTTCATGAAGTATATAACGCCTCTAAAATATATAGGCACTTGGCACATCGTTATTTATAAAAATCTAGCTGCAGATTTTGAAAACAGGATACCGACTAACATCCCCGAATCGATACAGAGTAAAATCTTATCTACTTTATAGAGGACGTACCGAATTTGTGCGATCGAAGTAATCTTTACTAAACTTGTATTATTCTGTTTATACTACACAATGCAGTGTTATAACACTTCACTACAAGGGTGCCGGAATTTGGGTTGAATGGAATAAAACATGTGTCAAATTAACAGCATCTGGGAATGGGAAAACTGTAGTTATCTCAATATAACGCTGACACTCCATGTACCGTATAATTACGCAGCAGCCACAATAATGGATGTGGTTTGGAGAATTAGGCTGCAGGTAACGAACGAACTGCTTCGATTGGTAGGATAAGGCCAGTCAAATTTGTTATTGACCATGGTAGTTTTGAAAGGATAATAGTATCTCATATATTCGTCTTTGTTATTTGTTACAAAATATTATAAATATGTTGAAAATCACATAACGTTTTGAGGATTGAAATCCTATCTTCTTCTTCAGGTGAAAATATAATTGCTACATAAAAATATAACGTCGATCAATGAACTGCGACCAAAACAATTAAAAAAGAAGAGGAAAATATTAAACTTACTGAAAGAACATATCCGAGTCTAGACAGGAGAAAATGAACCCAGATGCTGCCACTGCATTAGATACACGATCACGAGAAGCCAAGAGCACAAACACACGTCACACCAGCTCATGCGAAAATGGGACACCGGTTTTTATTTATTCTTTTTTGTTAGTGCAGCCTATTGCGGTACGTTCTATATCTTATGTGCTACGTGTCCTCTTACATGACAAGGAAGATAAATTTAAATATTCAAAACTTTTTTTATAAATTTGTTAACAGTCAAAATCTGGGACCACTTGCAATGTTTATTAATGTTGTTAATGTTGTTAATTGATTTCTTATCTATTATTTTGTTAAACTCTAAAATGCTCCTTCTTGGAGTGTCTACCAAAAACGGTTTAAACATCAATTAATTACAGTTATACAAAGAAAATTACAAGGCATTTTTTCTGTATTAAATGAATAATATATCCAACAGGATTTGGAAAAATGCCAACAAATGTTGGAGTAAGTAAGAGTAATTACGTCAGGAATGAAGGTGGAGTGTAATTAAACATTGTTCAGACCCTTATTAATTGAAAATAGTTTTTGTCTATAACAATAAATTATATAGAACTTCTTTTTATATGATTTACTGGAGTTTGGAAAAACTTCAGCAAGTAGTAGTTCATACAGCAACAAGCAAATATATATGTACATAGGTCCCAACTTGCCTGATTTAATGTGCACGAGGTTTAATATTACTCTTACGGAGAAAAACTCAAGGTTATTTAGTTACAGCCGGCTCCGTCTACCATGAATAAAATTGCAACAGGCATTTACAAAGATCATGCAACAGGCATGATCTTTTATACTGTAATATATACTTAAAATGTGTCTAAGACACAAAAATACGCTAAAAGTTGCTAGTATATTTTCGTAATATTTAGCTGGGACCTTCATTACAGGTAAAGATAATGGTAGCTAAATTTAAAGATTTATATGAAATACATTTACTCTGTCAGTAACCAGCCTGTAAACTGACGGAGACCGAAATACGTGGGAGACAGCAACTGGTCAAATAGAGCTTCAGACGTTCATTTGCTCTAATGGAGAACCAAACGACTTTGACTGGTTCTGTGTGTTGGTACTTAAACATAATTCTACAGAAACATAATCTTAAAGCAGGTTTGCTATCCTTAGGGCAACATTTGTGAACTATGAGATCCTTCGACGGTTTTGACACTTTCCCGTTGAAACGTTAGCTTATCAAAGTTCGCAGAGTTCTCACAACAGTGTTAACATAATATCTGCATTCAGCACAATATTTCTTTGGTTACCTCCACATGAATATTAATAATTTTCAAAATTATGTAAAACTTATATTTTTGGGTCTAAAAGTTATTTTTCTATGTTTTTTTCTGTTATAAAACTGGAAATTCTTTTCCGTCGCACACAAATACCCTGAAATAAAAGTTTACAGCGGGATTAAAAGGTATGGATACACCTGTTTATTTGATCAAGGTGGAGAGATGAAAACTTAGGATACCTTTCTAGGAAATAGAAGTGAACTTTTAGTCACTGTTACAACTATACCTATTCCCTCATAAAGGGATTAGGGGTGGGGTGCTCAGCTCAGAATTTGTAAATTTGAAGACCTATTAAGTGACACAGATGTAAACAGTGTAAACTAGAGCGTACTATCTCAACGCAGTGCAAAATGGCACTCATTAAAACTAATTGAGGCAAAACATGAACATCAATAACGTCAAGAGACAACCACTTTTGAAGTTAAAATTGGTAATTTATTAAATCCGGGTGAAATATCGTTATCGGTGTCGATCTCATTGTATATTTTATTGTATCTCTTTTCATTTTTACAAAACATTTAGAAACTTAGTTCCTCAAAACAACTTTCTGATAAAACATTTTACCTATTGTTATTGTTTCTTAAGTTGTGCTTTTTAAAGTAGAATTTCATGTCAACATAGACTATAGCTTACAAATAAAATCCTCAGTTATCTTCAGTTTCATATATAATTCCTGATAAGACAATTTTTATGTGGTTATATCGACCGCATAACTTAACCTTCTGTTTTCCGTATGTAGAGAAAGTTTATAAATTAAAATGAAATTGCAACCTGAAGAAAAGCGCTGACAATAGGTATGATTGCGGAACTAATTAATTAGTATAAAGTCACCCTCAGAGATTAGTAGTAACTTAGGTTAATATACCCAAGATTTCTTCGGCAGTTTAGACTATAGAAATTTAATGTTTCCTATCTTTATATCTCTCGTAGATTGATTTTTAGATAAGATTTTGATACTTTAATAAACTTAAAAATTGTATTTTTGGATACCTATCTGTCCTCACATCCAAAATAAACTGGCGTATTTACATGAAACGTTGAATAAAGCCTCAACTCCATATGAGGATGATTCAGTTATAAGATAGTTTATGTCGCTTCATGGGACTTGGCTGAGTCTTAGTGAAGATTTTTACATTGGTGTTATGGTAACCATGATGGCAACAAGAAAAAAGCATCATAAATAAATTAGAATCAAACCAAATACACGTATAAAATATTTTACTATGTGACCAATTAACACACGTAGAATAACTATTATGGCATATTAAATATTATTTTAAGGAGAATTGGTGTATACATTTTAAATTTAAATTATGAACTGAATGAAAATGTGAATGTATGAATCATGTAGCCAAGATATCAAAAAGATTTCATCCGTAGACTCTATGCATGGGCATTATTTTCTACATCAAAAAGAGAATGTTCTATGGTGGTGCATGTCCAGTCATGGTTTAGGCTATGCGTCGTTGAAAGCTCATCACATGGTAAGCTTACATAATACTTCTTTTGTTGATCAGGGGAATTAAAATTGTTTTTCTGTATGATTGTATGTCGTTCTATCAAATAATGAAATAAGTTGGACTTAAACTTAAAATCAGCGAAGACTTAACAAATCAAGTAAAATGATTTTTTTATTTAAATATGAAGAACAATTTTTTTAATTATGATCAATAGTGGATATATTACTTATCTTCGCAACAGTGTTACTCGTTACTGGTTAATATAAGTTGCACCCAATGTTCTTAAAACTAAATTCTTTGTGGATTAATAACTTCATTTTCATGCGTATTAAATTTTCCAAAAGGGTCCCAGAATATATAAACCGGCTACATCTGTAAACGAGGTTTAAAAGACACTGTACAGAGCTAAATGAATGATATACAAGAGGTTTTTAGCGCTTTCTCAACAAAATTTTAACATTTGAAGAATCTTGAGTTCAATATCTTGAGCCAGAATCAAAAATGCAAAGGATGGAGTCAAAGAAAAAACAAGTTACCTGTCAAGAAAAATTCAAAACCCAAGCATCAGCAGCAAAATTCATGTTGATAATGATTAGGGACACGGAAGGTCCTGTTTTTTTTTGTGTGATTATTTTGCCGAGAAGTGTACACTAAACATTAAATAATACTCATATTTGCTTTAAAGCAAATGGTGAAGCAAGACATGATAGATAAAATTTGTGGATCTCAGAGGAGAGGTGTGATTCTGCAACAAGATAACACACGTCCTCATAATGCTCAACTAACTTGGGAGTCCAACGAAAAAATGGGCTGGGATGTACTATCTGATCCTACTTACAGTCCTGATGCAGCAAATCGTGTTTTGGATTGGTGTGTTGAACTGAATAAGGTATTACGTATGAAGAGATTCCAGGAAGACGAGAATGTTATAGAAGTTTGGCGTAAATTGGTTAAACATAAAATTAGTGTTCTTTGAAGCCAGAATACAAAATGCTTCCATAAATGGTTACAGAAATTATTTAAGTAAGTAGAACATGTGTTATTTTGTGAAAATATACGGTTTATTCTCAAAACCAAGTTATATATTTAATTATTGAATAGCGTGCATAGTAGTATATAAAAAATAATATAAAACTGTTAAAGTAATGTCCATTACATCTATAACACTCTGCATCTTATAACACAATACTACAGGTGTTAACAATATCACTCCTAGGGTACCAGAATTTAGGGTGAATCAGATAAAACAGGTGCCGAAGTAACAGCACCGATAGGCACACCTGGGAATGGGATTAGTTACCTGAACACAACGCCAACACACCATGTCCCGCCTAATTGCGCAACAGCCACAATGGATGTGGTTCGGAGAATTGGGCTGCAGGTAACGAACTGGTGCGATTGGTCTGATGGTAATAGGATGGGTACAATGAACATGTTCTGTGTCAGTCAAAAGGTGGGAACACTTACTATATGTGAATAATTTTAAATTTGGTCTCGTCTATTAATTACTTTGATGAACTAGAATATGTTTCTTTTAGTGGTTTCTATGGAAATGTTTTAACATCACAGGCCTTATGAAGATTAGTTTTGGGAATTTTAATTGTTTGTGCTACAAATACTTTTTAAATGACCGTAGCTATTTTTAACCAATTTAAAGAAATAGGAAATCTTTGTTTTTCTCTTTACTTTAAAAGTTTCATGCAAAAGTGTAGTAGAAATATTGTTTGTAGATTTTTATATTTAAGCAATGATGAGGAAAATTACGCTATTTATGAAGAGAACTTAAGTTTTGAGACATTTAAGCTTAGTACGCTTTGGGTAACTAACCTGTATGCAAAGTGGGCTCTGACATATGTTCATATGAACTTCTTTGCTTATCTTTGTGTTTAATATCGCTACAGAAGTTTTGCTCAACTCTCGTGAAACACCCTGTATGTAGCAAGCTAAGTAATTCACAAATTAAATTTAATAAAACCAGTTTAGAGAGAGGCTTCATATAATTGCTGGTTGAAGACAGATAAGAGATTAAATTATTGTGAGAATCCATTTATTACCAGGATATTTCTACCCGAGCCCTGACCAAGGGTCTGAACATTGTTTAATTACACTCAAACTCCGTTGCTTACGTAATTACTCTTAGTTAGTCCTACATTTAGTTAGGCTCACTTCAAGTACTATTAAATAACCTTACGTTTAGAAATATCGCTTCTTTAAAATAATACAAGACAATGTCTAGTAAATTAAATTAAAACATAGAAAAAGATTGAGTAAATAAATCATGATTGGTTTTCCTGATGTTCCACAAGTTTTATTTTGTCTTTGAATTCCTTTGGTAAATCGATATTTGATCCGGAATTCATAACTTAACGTTTATTTAGGCCCATCATTATGTGTTTATAGCGTTTTAAATGTCCATCCAGATCCAGCATTTGGATTATTTGTCTCCCAGATGAAATAATTTTTCGAATTTTATGTGGTATAATCATCAATACTGTATATCTCGTCGGATTACACAGTAAAACATTGGAAAATATTGTGGATCGCCATTGAATAAAGTCCTTTCACATTGACATTCTAAAGGGAGATACTATGTTCACTAAGTATTACTATGCTGTGTCCTTTTCTATGTCCACATTTTATAAGAATATTTCAAACAAGTGTTTTATTTCGGGTCACGTTACAGATAGGTATTTATAAACGGGAAAATGTTCACAAGAATTCTATAAATATTATTGCTTAAAGATACGGGATATAGTACATAACTCCTTCTAGACACTCATATACTAAGTGTGGAGGATTTAAAGTTTTTCGTCTATTTGTTCATCATTTCATATGTCATTTTATAAACTTTTTTATTAGATAATTTTCAATCGATTTACTGAATCTTTTCATCATAAAATAAATTTAGATCTTTCAATTTTCTTTACGTTTATCTTTTTATGCCCGACACTTTTCTGTATTAAACATATCTTGGTAGTAATAAATTAGGTTTTCTCTATCACAGGTTTTAAGTTCCTATCCCAACAATTTAGCTCATTCTCGTAAACTTCTTTGTTATTCAAATTAATATTTTACCTGTAATGTCTTTCATAGTTTTTCTTGAAAACTCTTTGTTCTTAATAGGAACAAGATAAAGTTTTCACGTTCCATTTATTTAGAAATATTTTAAACACAGAACTTGTACATTTTAACAAAGGTCCAATTTTTAGGTACTTAGCCCGTTTTTTTGTTGTACGTATCACATATCACAGCATATTTTTGCAACATTTGGGGTAGAGTGGTGACATATTTGAAGCGGTAATAAATGTAGGGTAATATTGTAGACAAGATAATATTTCTCATATTTCTACCGATTTAAATTGATTTTGAGACATTATTGACAGAATAGATTTTTCATTTGTTATAAGAGATTTCAGAACTTGTTTTCAGCAGTGATTCCCAACGGATCAAAAAAAAGATTTGCCAAGATTTAATAAAACAGCTTAGATGAACACGACTGAGCCGGTACTTTGACAGCGTTTGATGGTCTTATAACAGTAATTTGCTTTGATTTTAGCTTGTCCTAAAAGTGTGGTTACCAGATTTACTATTGAATTATAGTTATTAATATATTATATAATAATAGGTAGTTATAGAATAGTTAATAAAGCAAAAAATTAATAAATTGAGTAAAGTGAGGCAGACTTTAAAGGGTACATTTTAAAGTTACAGCAAACGCAAATAGCGCAGTGTAGCGGGTACGGGAATTATCGCAAGATAAACAAATCAAAAAATGTCTAGCATGGTTGCTGCGTGTATGGGTAACCGCTGAGCGATCCATTTGTACGGTAATTGGTGGTGGTTTGTAAGTCCTTTCTAAGCCATTGGTTCCCAGGTTGTGTTAGTGGGGGGCCTTTTAGCCCTAACATTTCCGGGTTAAATAAGACATCGTTTGACTTTGAAATCAATAGCATGCATATATTCCAAAATTACTATGTATCTCAGCATTGGTTTCCCCATTTTATGAGATAGTATTTTAGAGTTAGCAGCTCATATGTATATTAAAACTTATCTTATATTATCTTACATCATATCAAATGCATTTAAAGCATTTATACTTTACTATTTGTGGAGGGACGAAATTTCGCAGGAAAAGAGACTTTTAAAGCTATGGATACAAAACACGTGTTTCTAACTGTTTTTTTAACTCAAGTGAGGATGATAACGTTATTCAAACTTAATTCATGATCAATTGATAAGTTTACATATACGAGGATGTAAATATTGTAAATGATAATACAATACAATATTTCAATCTCTTTTTCTGAAATTATCATACTTTCCTACAGTAATAATTTTAAAGTATGTTATTGACGATGTATGATGAAACTCATCTTATGTTGTTAATTTTACATTAGTGTGTGGAAGGTCCATTGCCGCATTTTTTGTTTTATCTTTAATGTGCATGTTTAATATTTATATTAGGTTTTGATCCGTGTGAAGAGGATAGTCTTATATTCTGCAAACGTAGTATTTATACTTCTAACATATAACGAAGTCATATATCCGAAAGCCTAATATCTTTCCTATAGGATGTATGTAGTAGTTGTCCATCATCGTCAAGTTAATTGGGATATATTTATTATCAACAGTTCTCTCTGTTTGCAGTAAATATAGGGTAATTTAAATAAGCCCCTATTTTCAATCTTTTAACGAAGATTTATTAATTTTTTTTTCAGGTCTAAAGACATTTTGTTAGTACCAAACTTTATTATGATGCTTGTAATGAGGAAGTAAATTAAAAGAGCTTCTGCTTATTTATTTCTTCATGAACTCTACGAATGAATCCACAGTGACAAAAGAAACACAGTAAATCGAATTATGAAGGAGAGCTTTTCCGTTTAAGAAGCTGTAATGCAATTTCTCCACTTCCTCCCATTGCCTGTTTTCTGAAGAATTATTGTAACAATAAGGATTTTAGGACAAAAACCAAAAGAACATCTTGCTTTGTAATCATACAGACGCGAGGTTTTTTGATGACATCTAACTCTCTATGTTGTAAGCATAATACCACTACTGTTTATATATTAACAACCAATTATTATATTCGTACGTAGTATAAAGTTTGTTATTGAATATGGAAGGTTTGACAAGATAGCATGATATCGGAAACTTGTTATAGTTATGGTTACAAAAGGTATAAAACAACGCTTTGAGAATTGGAATCTATCCTCTTCGTCACGTTGGGAGGTATTAGTACATACAAAAATGGAGAACATAAAGAAAATGGAAAGGACAAAACCTGCTTCGAGTCTAGTCCAGGCTTGTCACTGCAGAGAATGCAAGTTCCGAGGTCAAGTCACTAGTATAACAACATAAATCGCTCATTACACTAGTATTGATGAAAATGGGATATTAACTTATTTATTCTATAAAAGTATCACAATTTTTTATTACTCATAAAGGTAAAATCAATATCCGATTACACTTTTAGTAATAATATAGATTTTATAGCTTCCAGCCTTGCACAGTAGTTTAGGAGGCAAGAGAGCCAATCGCAATATATAAGAACATCAATTTGTTTTTTTTTTTTGACATTTATAATATTTATTTTGAGGGTATCGAAAGGGTTAAAATTCAAAATTTCAGTCTTTAACTTTTAGTTAACTATAGTACGACATTTTTAAGTTTTTTTTCCCTGGATAAAAATGAGTATAAGACATATAAATAACAATTATAGCACCGTCGTACACCTCGATAAAGAGAACAAAAGTCACTAGTTTATAACCGTTTAAAAAAAGGTGTCGGAAATTATTATGTAAATACCACGAATGAATATAAGTATATAATTCCTTATACTCTAACCATTGAATGATTAGTTAAAATGTAATAAAAACAGGAATTCCTCAAATGAATCAAATGAAAAATGTACTATACAGTGGTTGTAAATTATTATTAAAAAGTTTTCAGTTTGAAATGCAATACTTGAATTATAATACCCAAAATCCAATGTATACCACAAAGCTGATTGATTAAAGCTATTTAACTGCTTAATGAAACATAAGCAATTGAAGGTAGAAAAGTGTGTAGTTACAACACCTGATCAAAGCATTTTATTTTCAGAACGTGATTGTTATAGACTATACCGCAGTGGCGGTGGGTTGCTGCCGACGGAACTGTCGACATCAATCAAGGCTCTTACACACTGTGCCGGAGATGGTTGCACAGATTTAGCAAAAGTTTTAAATATTTGCAATGATTGTGTTATTTAGAGGTTGTAAAGTAAGTCTAAATATGATTTGAAAATTCGTATTTCAAATGAACTTGTCAGTATTTCCATACATTTTCATAAAATCAGCAACATAATGACGAGTCTCGTGTAAAACAGAAGGATAGTAATAAAACCGCAACTATTTTAGTTTTATAAGCGATAATGGTAGAGGCTGCATTTACAGCTCTATATTTCAAGCTTAAAAGTTCGTTGTATAATTTTTTAAAGTTAGTCTTTTAACGTATATACTCCACAGTATGCCACCTCTTCCAAAACCTTTCGCCCTGAACTATATCCCTTTGAGCGCATATATATTTGGAAATAAATACATCCTATCCTCTGTAAACATCTAGTATGAAAAGTATTTAAAATAATATCAAATAGTTATATAATATTATTGTTTTAAATACATGCCATACACACATTTGGACATTCTCTAATGTGATATATTTAACTCATATTTATGCACCAGGATTATAAAAAACGTGTTTATTTGCCGAAGTAAATTTTTATACCGCTACAAAACATGTTTTAAAGTAAGCGCCGTGTTTTTTCAGCACCTTGGCTCGCACCCAATATATTACATTATCGGAGAACATTACCGACATCCCTCACACCTGAAAGCGCCATTCATAACACATTCCCTTAAAATGTTTGCTATAAAGCGAGAAATTACCACCCGACGGTATATAAGGAAGGTAGTTTTCTGTTAAACCGCATAACTCAGGTTCTTGTGAATATATTACCTCATGGATTTAAACATTATTCACCGAATTACTAATCAGCATGTAAAAAATTGCAAAACCTATAAGCACGAAATTTGGTACAGAAAGTCCTTGTTGTTTAGGAGGACTGATATCAGATTTTAGAATTTTAGATCGTAATAATGTTGAATCATAAAAACTATGTAATTAGTGTTATCTTAAAAATTATTGTGTGCGTTTGCATGAGACACTAAAAAGTGTCAAAAATACACGAAAATACGCAGGTAAATATTATTGTATTTATTAATATATTATGGCATTAATAATGCTTCTGGCTCAGTAGCTAGATTTTGAGACTACTGATTTATTTATTTCCTATAGGGTATACAAATGTTCTATATTTTGAAAACCATTTCAGTCATGATTACAAATTACATATAAAATAATTTTGTATAAGATAAATTTGTAATGTTTTTTCAAATAGTTATTCCATTGGTTTGGGAGAAAAAAAATTATTTCAGTTCAAATTTTAACTTTACCAATGAAACATTGCTTACAACAAAAATTTAAGATATTAGAAGCGTTCTGTAATACTTGTTAATTTGTAAGCAACATATTAGTAAATTATTTTGTTTTCATCGGCCGACATAGTCATACTAACGTATAATAGTTCAACCTAAAAGATTTCTATCCAGCGCACAGAGGGATGTGCAATGACTAAAAGTGAACAAGGCCCTTTTGGGGTGTTATGATTGAACAGACTGTGATGTTCATTGTGGAGAGTATGATAAAAAGTCTCCAAATTATATCATAATTGTTATTTTAATTAAGATTTTCTAAAACTATTGAAAACAATATTGTTTTTAAACCCTAATCACAATTATAATAACAGAGGGCACATTTATATGGGATACCAGAAATTCTAAAGTTTTTCAGGGTCTATTTAATAAATTAGTGGAATAAGAGAGAACATAATTAAGATGGCAGAGTTGGAGGTGAATATTACAATTTACAAAGGAACATTTTAACTTTCATTACATATTATGCGATAGAACATTTTTAAATATGAAAGGCAGGAGAGAAAGCTATAACTTTCCATATAAATTTATCTTCGAAACATAGATCCGACTAAAACTTCAACGGCCATGCTTGGTAAACAAGTGGACCATTAGTCGTGTGTGTTTAAGACATTAAAAGTTTTTCGAAAGTGGTAGTTGGGAATTGGATTTGAAATGAAATGAAATGAAAAAAATGACTTTATTATAGAGGCGAAGTTAGGACTATAAAGTCCTCTCTACCACTTAACCTCATAAAAGTTAAACTAACATATATATATATATGTATACCTTTATAACTAAAACTTAGTCCATTTATTTACACTACATATTAAATTAATCTTAAAATAAAACAATCATCAATAATTAGTGTAAATATATACAAATTTACAATAATAATGCAAGACACACACTCGCATTCATTAAACTTGCATGCAAATGCCCCTAAGTACCGCACACCAAAGCCGCCAACCGCTATACCCCCTGAGCCCCCAGCATCAAGGCCCTGACCTCCACCCCAAAGCGAGCGCGCTTATCGATGGCTCTGATGTTCACAGGTAAAGCATTCCACAATCGACAGGCAGAAACTGTAAACGATTTGCTAAAGGCAGTTGTTCGATGAATTGGGATACATAATAAGGAGATACCCCTCCTTGTACTTCGTTCACTTATTTCAGACATAAATCGAAAGTTATTTGAAAGATAACTAGGACAATTTGTATTTAAAAGAGCGTGCAACAGAATGAGTGAGTGATAGTCTCGAAGGTCTTGTAATTTTAAGATAGATAATTGATTGAAGTAGGGCGTTACGTGATCATCACGTCTGAGATTGAAAATGAACCTAATGCAAAAGTTCTGAGCACGCTGGAGTCTATTTGAAAGCTCCACAGTCATGTCATTAATGACTATGTCACAGTAGTTGAAGTGAGGCAGTACAAGAGTCTTTATCAGCATTATTTTAACTTGCTGTGGTAGATATGAAGCCAGCCGCTTAAGGCAGTGAACACCGGTAAAGACCCTATTACATGTCAAAGAAGCCTGTTCAGTCCATCTCAAGTGTTTGTCAATAATAAGTCCTAGATTTTTAACTTTCTCAGAGTATTCTAGCTCTTGATCATTTAGTTTTAATTTGGGAGCCGTAGTAAAGTCAACGGAGTAGGATTTGACAACGTGGAGATAAATATTAATGAGTGATTTTACTAACTACATCCTTTTTACCCATTATTAACAAAGAAGGTTTTACATGAGTAAAATGTTATATTATTAGTAATAAGCAAGGTGTTGATTGAGACAGGCAAAGCTAGCGCCAATATTTCCTCTACAACACTTAATCTGGAGACCAACGCCTTGAAACTAACTTCCGAATATCTCACAACGGCTTGGCAGGCGGGCTGCTTGCAATATATCGCTCAGAGGTTACCCAACTAAGTAGCAGCCGGACTCGACTTTCCTTGATTTGGTTCTCTCGTGATAACCGCCGTACCCACTGCACTGCGCCACTGGCAACTCAAACATAAGGGAACACTCTAAACACATTCAAGGTTGTTAATTAATTCTAATACTGTTATTGAAGCCAGTTTCCCTTTAACCCTTGGTAAACATATTGAGACTAGATGTATTAATTTATTGAAGAATATCTCACTGCAATAATATTCTTGGTTTTTTATTATATAAAAGTCCAGTCTCGGTAATTTATAATTTATCACATTTAGCCATCTAGTTGCATTTTTTAGGCTAGGAGAGAATTATTCATGTGATGAAATAATATAATCATTTATATATATTCTTTTTGAATATGAACGTTGTCAAGAACATGTATACAGGAATATCTCGTTTGTGATGTGTTACGTGGTTATGTTTCTGTATAGTTGACTGCGTATGCACCTGTGTCTCTATGGTGTATCAGTTGTTTACTAATTTTTAATTAACAAAACTTAAAATATCTCTTGAGAACCGTATTTTATAATTTATTTGTAACAAATATAATGTTAGAAGTAAAGTTATATTAATACAGGGTATGTTAAACTACATGTCACTTAAAGGTTTCGTTGAAGTTGCATGCATAATCGCAATTCTATATCTAGTTTCTAAAATTTAATTTCCAGATTTTCTGCGGACAGAAAGAAAGAAGGCATAATTTTACAGCCCCCAACAGGCAGAAACGGCTCTTACCAGCGGATGCAGTACTAGATGTCAAGGACGTTCAGGAAAATGGCATGGATAAATATGCACTATCATTAACCTCGTTCTTAAATATGTATTGCAGTGATTTGCAAAAATTCAAGTCCATAGCTCAATTCACTCTTGACATTTCCTGATAAAAACACATGCACATAGACAAACAAAAGAGATATTTTGCTAGAACTCTTAGTAATAACAAACCGTAAAGAAATTCAAGTTTATAGTTAAATTATCACTCGAGATATTATCCTAAATTATAGGTTTTGCTAACGCTAAGATAAATATCAGTGTTGTATATTCTCAACATCAATAACGATATTGCTTATATAGAAATGAATCTTCAAGCTAAATTTCACGTTTATAGGCCAGTTCGTTTTGAAGATATCGTGAGGTTAGATAGACAGACAAGAAGTCAGAAATTAAAATTTTCAAGACCCTTTAGCTGTAAACTGCACTAACCCTCATACTATACCAATATTAGTAACTAAAGGACAATCTTCATTACATGTATGTTGGGTATTAAAAAAACAGTGTGTTTATAATTGAACGCTAAATGTAAAAGCTCATTTAACGAAAGTTATTCTCTGTTCTTGTTTTCATCCAAAAAGTGAAAGTGGATTTCCGTTCCCCCTGCATCACTGATCAAAGCTTCACATCAAGTTTAATCAAACTCCAACGACATTGTATGTCAGTACCTTTTATTGATCGCTACCAGATCTAAGGACCAGACACCATTATGATTATTTCTGCAATTCGACTGTCCCGAGTTAGCGAAAATAGACAGGAGGTCTCGGAAGCGCGCGCCTCCCAAACCCGGAGCAAAGAAAAAAAAAAACAATCACATGCCACTAGTTGGAAGAGACACAAAGCGAGACAAAATTTCCAGTACATGATATAATTAGTAGGTGGCAAACATCTTTACACAAAAGTACAATGAACTGCAGCACCACGGTTGCACCGCGTAAACTTACAAACTAAATAAAAATAGATAAAATTCCAATATAGACAATAACATAATAAATAGAAAAAATAACATAATAAATAAATAATATAATATAATATAGAAATTTGATATATAAATAACAATTTCAGGTACGGCAATAGTAAATATAAAAATTTTAACAGGTAATTTTATTATGAACTGAGGGGAGGGAAAAGGTTGTAGAATTTCTAGGCCCACTAATTTTAAAAAAGTAATTTGGTTTCAAGTTTGTAGCCGAAAATTAAAAAAAAAAATATTTAAAGCCAATTTTCGAAGGAGGCGTGGGCTTAGTTGCCTCCACGAATCCGAATTAAAGATGAAATCCTCCCCTTCAGTTCATGTAACTGAACTAAATAAATACTGGCTAATATACTGGCCCTCCTCCAGATCTAACATCTGGCAGGGCTCCATACAAGCCAATCCTCTCCAGTGGTATAAGAAGAAGGAAAAAAAACATTTTTGATCCAACTTTGTTTAAGATGAATACAGGCGCTCCGGTTGGATGCCGGTACAGTAGCGCTGGCCGGGCGCGGGCATTCCATTTTGGTTTCAGTATTGTTTACCATTGGGCAGACTCGCCGCACCAGTCTGTTGACGGCACTCACGGGGACCCTATTGAATCCCAACATAACCAGTAGATATTTAGAAAAATGTTATTGCAACCTGAGAAATAATAAAAAACTTAATTTTGTTTGCCACAAAGTATATATAAAATATTTAAATTTAACAATTAAAAATAACGATCTGTAACTAAAAGTACCTTTTAAGTATTGAAAAACTGTTTCCTAAAAATAACTCAAGACACCAAGTATTTTAAGATACACTACTTGGTGACAATATTAAATATTACATAGGCTAGAACAGCCATACTAAATGATTAAGCGTGATAACATTACCTTGTAACAATAATTCACTGGATTTTAATCATTCTATTATAATATTATAATAATTTACATTCTATTATTAAATATTAATTGTAAGGTAGGCCTAATAATAATTATATAATTTACAAATAATAACAGAACATTATTTCCCAAATAACAATAATTAAATTATAATCCGTTCACGCTACTATAAGGCAATTAATTAATTAACCAATAAAATGAAAAATCATTAATGTTGCCACCCCAATTTTGCACGCAACACAAAACACGAGTTAACGAAATTTGCAAAGTCTGTACCGTCTCGCTTACACTAAATAAAAACAAGGTGATAACTAAATAAATAATTTCCGTTCCCCGAACGGATCGATTAGAAAGCACGGCGCAAAAATATAATAAACTTAACCGGCATAGATAATAAAATAACAAATTTAGAACGTACGATAGACAGGAAAGAACATTTTGCGACACGAACAACGTACACGAGGAACACAAGTTACAAAATAATATATAAACTACTATTAACTAAGCTACGAAAATATGTGTCTGGGTGGGAGAGAAAAACCGCCAACTAATTAAGTAAGGAGAGTGAAAAAGACAATTACCTGCCGAAAGTAGTGGAGTTAGCCAGCCATGGGGAATCGGGAAGAGCAGGGAACAGCCAGAAACACAGTAGCTTCTCCGAACGTGTCTGACCGCTCCGAACAGTAGCCGGTGCCGGTGAACAGCTGGTCGGTAAACTAGTCAAGGTCAACCAGCTGACCTCGACCAATCAGTCCAACAAGGCAGAAAATCAATACTTGATGGAGTGACTCCCCCACCGACTGACAAGAGTGGCCGAGGTGGGAAAAATAAGACACAAAAATAAAATGTCTAAAGTGAGCCCCGGCTCAACCTCCCCCACTAAAAAGGGTGCAACCCCTAACAAAACCTCTCCCCCACTGAAAGAAGAACCAACAAGCTCTGGCACAGGATACGGGAAGTCGAGAAACCTAACAGGAAACGAAGTCCTGAGCAGGAGGCAGACAAAACACGATCCTCCTGAAATTTTGAGAGGCGCCTCTCTTGGAGAAAGAAGAAAAGAGAAAGAGAGTAAAACGACAATACAGAGAAAACCCAGGGAGATCAGTCCCCGGACACCCCCGCAGCCGCACCAGTATCCAGAGCATGACCAGAGGTATCACCACGGAAGGCCTTCAGATGAGAAACGTGGGCCTTCCGCCACAACCTCCCCGATACGGGATCAACCTACTCAGCAGTAACTTGGGAGAGAAAACGAAGAATCCGGTGAGGATCTGTCCACCGATAGCAAAGTTTGGCTGCCCGTTCATCCACGGCCGAACTGACCGGATGGGCCTTACAAAAGACAAGATCCCCTTCCTGGAAGGGGTTAGCAATACGTCCCTTATTGAATTTTCTCCTCACCCTTTCCCTAGACTGTAGGAGCTTAACCCCGACTGCTTCCCAAGTGTCACTCACATTGGGAGTACCAGGTACTGGTAGAAGACTATCCAGACTCCAGAGATTAGACAAGGGATCAGAAGGAGAACGACTAAACATGACCTGAAAAGGCGTGGAATCATAACTCTCATGAAGAGCAGAATTGAAGGCTAACTGAAGCCAGCTCAGGTTTTCATCCCAGGTAGTTTGTTTCTCAGCTTGATAAGCGATGAGGGCGGCTCTGAGATTGCGGTTGAACCGCTCAGCATGAGAAGGCTGGGGGTAGTAAGGAGATGTCCGTAATATGTTTGATTCCATGCCCAAAACAGAAGCGATGAAACTCCCTCGACACGAATTGTGTGCCGTTGTCTGAGACAAAGGTGGCGGGCACTCCAAAATTTTGTAGAAGGCGGGACTTGAGTGCCTTGACGGTGAGCGACGCCGTGGCACTCCTAAGAGGAATCAACCAGCAAAACTTAGAGAAAGCATCCACAGCTACAAGCAGGGAGGTGTTCCCTCACTTGCTACGGGGAAAGGGTCCCACATAGTCAATGAACACTTTTTCAAAAGGCCGCTCCGCCACCTCGGAGGAAAGACGTCCTAATTTGGTATTTTGTGCTGGTTTACTGACCGAGCAAAGATGACAAGCTCGTACTCTACCAGCAATGTCTCTGTCCATACTCTTCCAGATGAACTTATCTCTGATTTTAGCGATGGTCTTGTGAATCCCTAAATGACCGCCCACGGGAGAAACATGAAAATAGGAAAAGACCATCGGTATGAGGGCACTCGGCAGAACAATCTTGGGACCACCTCCGCGTCGGCACGACAGCAGAGGACACCCTTGGACAAGAAGTAAGGAGAGTGGGCTTCTCCCTCCTGGAGCTCACCAATGATGTTTGACAACTCGGGGTCTTGAATTTGGAGAGAGCCAAAACTCTCAAAGGCAGCAGGGAAATCCAACATCACAGTCCCACACAACGGTGCTTGAGAATCAACAGGATCGCTGGGTAGATGATACAATCTAGAAAGAGCATCGGCGACGACGTTTTGGGTGCCGCGAATGTGCTGCACCCTGAATTTAAAGGCCGCAATTTTGACAACCCAGCGACCAATCTTCCCGAGTTGTCGAGGATGGGCCAATAGCCAGGAAAGAGCCTGATTGTCAGTTTCCAGCAGAAATTCGGAATGCTCTAGGAACCTCCAAAACTTATCCATGCCGAAAACGACCGCCAGACACTCCAGCTCATAAATAGAAGAATTCTTTTCCTGAAGAATCAAAGTCCTAGATGCAAAAGCTATTGGTTGCCGAGCGCCGTCGAACTCTTGAGAAAGCACAGCTCCTACAGCACAGGATGAGGAGTCAGTCTGCAAGATGAAGGGCCTACTAAAGTCCGGTATTCGCATCACAGGAGGTTGGATAATGGCCTCCCTAAGCAGTTGAAAAGCACGGTCTTGATCTTCACCCCAAACGAACTTTGCGTCTTTCCTTCTTAAAGCGTTCAGAGGGGCGGCCACCTCGGCAAAGTCAGGAATAAACCTACGGTAGAAATTAACCATGCCGATGAATCTGGCAACACCCTTGGCATCCTTCGGAGGAGGAAAATCCCGAATGCCTTGGGTCCTGGCAGGGTCTATAGATACACCCCTAGACGACACGAGGTGACCAAGAAACGATACTTCAGACTTGGCGTAAGACACCTTCTCCGGATTGACTATAAGGCCAGCCCTACCCAACCTAACCAAGACCTCCTCAAGATTTTTAAACGTGTTCCGTGAAAGACTCACTGTAGACCAGAAGATCATCAAGATAATTAAAGACATACCTGAACTTCACATCGTGGAAGATGGAGTCAAGCAACCTAGTTAACGTTTGGGCTCCCACAGCTAGCCCCATCGGCACAGATCGGTACTGATACAAATTCCACGGAACACAAAAGGCCGTGAGAGGACGTGATTCCTTCTTCAACGGAATCTGATGATAGGCTTGGTTCAAATCAAATATAGTGAAAAATTTGGCCTTACCGAACCAATCAAAAGCAGAATGGAGATCGGGGAGAGGCACTGAGTCTATTTCAATCTTGGCATTAAGTTTTTCTTAGGTCGACCACCATACGATTTTTTCCATTAGGCTTTGGAACCAAGAACGCTGGACTGGCATACGATGAGTTTGAGGGCTCAATAACTCCTTGATCCAAGAGATCCTTGATGATACTCCGCATAACCTCCATCTTTGGAGGAGCCAACTTGTATGGGTGGGAGCGTACTGGCTGAGTGTCAGTCAGACGAATTTCATATTCAATAAGATGGGTAGAACCGAGCTTGGGTGTGAGGACCTCCGGAAATCTTGAGCAAATCTCACGGGGAACCCCAGCTTGCTCCTCATCCAAGTGACCGAACGGGTCCCCAGGGCCAGAACCTTCCTCACACACCACCTCAGAACCAGAACCAGAACCACCTCACCAACCTGCGGTGTCGATTTGAAATTATCAGAAAAGGGGACTGACACTCGCTGATTGAATTTGAAATAAGACTGGCCCGCCTGAAGATCCAGCACCAAACCAGTCTTTTGAATAAAATCCACCCCCAAAATACAATCCATACTCAGGTCCTTGGCCACAAGGAAGCTCCACACCCGTGAAAAACATTCAACCTTAAACTTGATTGAAGCCTTCTTCGAAATTATAAAAGGAGAATTAGAAGCAGTCCAGCAAGTTAAAGAAGACTCCTCGGTGTGCTTCACAAAACCCAACCTTGAAATGGCTTCAAAAAGACGGGAAGAGATGAGGCTACAGGCTGACCCGGAATCAACTAGGGCCTTATGCACTGAGTCTCCCACTAAGATATTGATATAAGGGCACACCGAAGATGCTGTCCTAAGCCGCAGGTTTCCCTTTTCTGCTAGGCTCATAGTGTCCAAACTATTAATCAAATTTTTTCGCACAGGTACTATTTTTTTGAAATTTTTTCTTAGACCTCGGGGGACATCAGATAAAACCCCCCTTTGATCTAGTTTTTTGGACCAGTGCGATATCTCCTATGACACTCCCGACGAGTATGACCTCGTTCACCACAGGCATAGCAGATGGGTAGAAGAAGCCCACCAGAGTGATGTGGCCCATCCACGGGATTCTGTACGGCCGTGACAGCCCTGGAGGGATGGATAGAACGATGATTGTTCCTCTCCGCCCTCTGCCGGTCAGCAAACTGCACGCTGCGCGAAGCAATGCACAGACGGTCCAGTTCAGAAAAGGTGGAAGGGCGACCAGAAAAAACTAGACGGGGCCTCTCTTCAGGATTGAGACCCTCAAGAATGGTGGTGACCACAGTACTTTCGGGGATATTGAGCATTAACACCCTATCAGTGTCCCTCACCTCGGCCACAAACTTTGCCAAACTCTCTCCGTTGCCCTGAGGCCTAAAGAATTTCTCCACACAGAGACGTTCCCTCAACGGACCAGGAACAAAGAAATCCAATGCCTCCCTATGAAAATCATCCAGGGTACCACCCCTCTGGAGAACTCGAACCAGACAGCCACCCAAAGGTGGCCTACAAAACGGAGAGATGACATGCAGGAAGCTCGCTCCCTGAAGACCAGGCAAGTCATGCAGTCGCAGGATCTCAGAAAGAAACCGCAGCAAGGCTTCAGTATCTAGACCATCCACCGTTGGTAGTCGCTGCAGCAACGGGGTAAGTGGGTTTGGAAGCTTGTGATACTGAACAAAGGATTCCCGTCATCACAGTCCCCAGTCCTCCAGATCCAGCAGGCATTTGGGTCACAGGCCCCCGGGCCCCGTCCACACCAGACACCTCCGACGCCACGCCCACATCAAAGTCTTCAACAACTGACCCAGGGATCTGGCCTTCACTCTTAACAGCCGCAGCAGAATCAACCGCAGACACAGTTTTTTCAGGAGCCTTTGCCCCCTCGTCCCTCTCGAGTACAGTCAGCAGGCCGTCAACCAAGGTGATGCGTTCCTCCAACCACTCCTTATCACCAGAACTAGAAGGCTTGGCTCTAAGTAGCGACAGCCTCATATGTAGATGGGTAAGCCGGGACAAATACCTAGCCCTCTCTCGGCCAGTACGCGGCGACTCCAACCAGTCCTTCTGACTATTCTCAAACGTCTCCAACTTAGCCTCCAAAATAGGCCTCTGCTTCTGGAACGTCAAATCTCTAGGCCAGGTAGTGTCCAGGTCCATGTTATCCCGCAGTTGCTTCTGCATGGACTCGCAGTCGGAACCCGGAGTGAGCCCACGAGCCAACAACTCAAAATGGAGATCCTCCTTCAACAAATATTCAGGCACCAGAGAGACAGGCATGATAAATAAATAAAGACACAGACTAACAAGCAACACACTGACTCGAAGTCAACGACAAACAAGGCAAGATAATTAAGTTGACAAGAGAACGCAGTGAAACAACACTCTCAGCAGGGTCCCCAGAATTCCTGCCGTCCCCGAAACACGGCAGCGAAACCAAAATACCGCAACAAAACACTACGCCGTACCATAACAAAACCAGAAAAAAAACAACGATGACAAAGTATAACAAAAACACACAAGTAATAATAATCAGAAAATAAAAAACAAGTTCACACACTTCCTGTTGATCGGCGAAAAAATAGCACGGCGAGACGGCACAGGCGCAGGAAGTCACAATCCAACAAATCCAACTCATCCCTCTCACCACCAGTGGCAAAACAAAACCCCGGGCCCGCAGAGGGTAAAAACACGTAACCACGCTCTGCTACCATTTTGTCCCGAGTTAGCGAAAATAGACAGGTGGTCTCGGAAGCGCGCCCCTCCCAAACTCGGAGCAAAGCAAAAAAAAAAAAAAACAATCACATGCCACTAGTGGGAAGAGACACAAAGCGAGACAAAATTTCCAGTACATGATATAATTAGTAGGTGGCAAACATCTTTACACAAAAGTACAATGAACTGCAGCACCACGGTGCACCGCGTAACGTACAAACTAAATAACAATAGATAAAATTCCAATATAGACAATAACATAATAAATAGAAAAAATAACATAATAAATAAATAATATAATATAATATAGAAATTTGATATATAAATAACAATTTCAGGTACGGCAATAGTAAATATAAAAATTTTAACAGGTAATTTTTTTATGAACTGAGGGGAGGGAAAAGGTTGTATAATTTCTAGGCCCACTAATTTTAAAAAGTAATTTGGTTTCAAGTTTGTAGCCGAAAATTAAAAAAAAAAAATTTTAAGCCAATTTTCGAAGGAGGCGGGGGCTTAGTTGCCTCCACGAATCCGAATTAAAGATGAAATCCTCCCCTTCAGTTCATGTAACTGAACTAAATAAATACTAGCTAATATACTGGCCCTCCTCCAGATCTAACATCTGGCAGCGCTCCATACAAGCCAATCCTCTCCAGTGGTATAAGAAGAAGAAAAAAAAACATTTTTGATCCAACCTTGTTTAAGATGAATAAAGGCGCTCCGGTTGGATGCCGGTACAGTAGCGCTGGCCGGGCGCGGGCATTCCATTTTGGTTTCAGTATTGTTACCATTGGACAGACTCGCCGCACCAGTCTGTTGACGGCACTCACGGGGACCCTATTGAATCCCAACATAACCAGTAGATATTTAGAAAAATGTTATTGCAACCTGAGAAATAATAAAAACTTAATTTTGTTTGCCACAAAGTATATATAAAATATTTAAATTTAACAATTAAAAATAACGATCTGTAACTAAAAGTACCTTTTAAGTATTGAAAAACTGTTTCCTAAAAATAACTCAAGACACCAAGTATTTTAAGATACACTACTTGGTGACAATATTAAATATTACATAGGCTAGAACAGCCATACTAAATGATTAAGCGTGATAACATTACCTTGTAACAATAATTCACTGGATTTTAATCATTCTATTATAATATTATAATAATTTACATTCTATTATCAAATATTAATTGTAAGGTAGGCCTAATAATAATTATATAATTTTACAAATAATAACAGAACATTATTTCCCAAATAACAATAATTAAATTATAATCCGTTTACGCTACTATAAGGCAATTAATTAATTAACCAATAAAATGAAAATCATTAATGTTGCCACCCAATTTTGCACGCAACACAAAACACGAGTTAACGAAATTTGCAAAGTCTGTACCGTCTCGCTTACACTAAATAAAAACAAGGTGATAACTAAATAAATAATTTCCGTTCCCCGAACGGATCGATTAGAAAGCACGGCGCAAAAAATATATAATAAACTTAACCGGCATAGATAATAAAATAACAAATTTAGAACGTACGATAGACAGGAAAGAACATTTTGCGACACGAACAACGTACACGAGGAACACAAGTTACAAAATAATATATAAACTACTATTAACTAAGCTACGAAAATATGTGTCTGGGTGGGAGAGAAAAACCGCCAACTAATTAAGTAAGGAGAGTGAAAAAGACAATTACCTGCCGAAAGTAGTGGAGTTAGCCAGCCATGGGGAATCGGGAAGAGCAGGGAACAGCCAGAAACACAGTAGCTTCTCCGAACGTGTCTGACCGCTCCGAACAGTAGCCGGTGCCGGTGAACAGCTGGTCGGTAAAACTAGTCAAGGTCAACCAGCTGACCTCGACCAATCAGTCCAACAAGGCAGAAAATCAATACTTGATGGAGTGACTCCCCCACCGACTGACAAAGAGTGGCCGAGGTGGGAAAAATAAGACACAAAAATAAAATGTCTAAAGTGAGCCCCGGCTCAACCTCCCCCACTAAAAAGGGTGCAACCCCTAACAAAACCTCTCCCCCACTGAAAGAAGAACCAACAAGCTCTGGCACAGGATACGGGAAGTCGAGAAACCTAACAGGAAACGAAGTCCTGAGCAGGAGGCAGACAAAACACGATCCTCCTGAAATTTTGAGAGGCGCCTCTCTTGGAGAAAGAAGAAAAGAGAAAGAGAGTAAAACGACAATACAGAGAAAACCCAGGGGAGATCAGTCCCCGGACACCCCCGCAGCCGCACCAGTATCCAGAGCATGACCAGAGGTATCACCACGGAAGGCCTTCAGATGAGAAACGTGGGCCTTCCGCCACAACCTCCCCGATACGGGATCAACCTACTCAGCAGTAACTTGGGAGAGAAAACGAAGAATCCGGTGAGGATCTGTCCACCGATAGCAAAGTTTGGCTGCCCGTTCATCCACGGCCGAACTGACCGGATGGGCCTTACAAAAGACAAGATCCCCTTCCTGGAAGGGGTTAGCAATACGTCCCTTATTGAATTTTCTCCTCACCCTTTCCCTAGACTGTAGGAGCTTAACCCCGACTGCTTCCCAAGTGTCACTCACATTGGGA
The DNA here is from genome assembly GCF_021130785.1 of Homalodisca vitripennis. Classification (NCBI taxonomy): domain Eukaryota; kingdom Metazoa; phylum Arthropoda; class Insecta; order Hemiptera; family Cicadellidae; genus Homalodisca; species Homalodisca vitripennis. Next base: position 37,657 of record NW_025778508.1, read on the forward strand.
GTACCAGGTACTGGTAGAAGACTATCCAGACTCCAGAGATTAGACAAGGGATCAGAAGGAGAACGACTAAACATGACCTGAAAAGGCGTGGAATCATAACTCTCATGAAGAGCAGAATTGAAGGCTACGAAAATATGTGTCTGGGTGGGAGAGAGAAAAACCGCCAACTAATTAAGTAAGGAGAGTGAAAAAGACAATTACCTGCCGAAAGTAGTGGAGTTAGCCAGCCATGGGGAATCGGGAAGAGCAGGGAACAGCCAGAAACACAGTAGCTTCTCCGAACGTGTCTGACCGCTCCGAACAGTAGCCGGTGCCGGTGCCGGTGAACAGCTGGTCGGTAAACTAGTCAAGGTCAACCAGCTGACCTCGACCAATCAGTCCAACCAGGCAGAAAATCAATACTTGATGGAGTGACTCCCCCACCGACTGACAAGAGTGGCCGAGGTGGGAAAAAATAAAAGACACAAAAATAAAATGTCCAAACTGAGCCCCGGCTCACTATGAATGGATCTCAGAAACACCGGCTCACTTTGTATTATCAGCTTTTTTTAAATATCTGAATGACCCACTACCAACATTCAAGAAATAAGGTCTTCACTGACCATATCCACGATCTTTCTCTAGGTGCTATTACTTTTATTTCATTGTACTATTGTGACTAATCAATGCTGAGTAGACATTACTATTTTGAAAATTAAAACATATAACCAATTCCACTTAATATTATTACTAATCTCTCTCTCAAACACGGTGGAAATATAAGTTTTCTCTATAAAAACCATTTAAAGTGGAAATTTTACTAAAGTGATACAATTTCATTTTCAATCTAGATTTTATCTATCTTCTCAACGTTATTAAAGCTTGTTACTTAATAGCTAGGTTTAACTCAATTTGATATAATTAATGCTCTTACTTGTGTTGAGCATAGAATCCAATGAAAATAAAACGAACACTTTTAGTTAGCATCCGACGACTTGTGACCCGGCATTATGTCCTAACTCCCCTCATTTAGTCTTGTCTAAAATAGGGATAAATCTTTTACTATTCAACCAATTTAAACGAGCAAGACACATTTTATTCGTCTATACGCTCCAATAAAAGATTATTCAGCATACGTATTGTAGGGATTCCAGTTAAAACTTTTAAAACTAGTATATTATTTCACCTTTGGCTAATGCCCTCTAATTGACTTAATTTGATTGGAATGTTTTGTGTTACTGACATTAACAGTTTTTTTAGATGTAACGAGAAACATCTACCAGAAAACATACCTTAAATGAAGAGAGCACAATATTAATTATATTTTAATGAAAGTATCATGGAATTATTATTGTTACTAATTATGGAACTCGGTAGTTGAAAAACGTACATGAGACATTATTGGGAACTAAAACGTATGTGGAAGTGTAAAAAAATGGTGGTACTAGTTTCAAGATTTGAAGGAGTATATTTAAAACATATTATGAATAGTGTTCAGAGAAGGGTATCATGGCTTATCATGGGTACACATGATTTCAAACCAAAAATGTCCGACAAGCTATTTGTTATATAGCTATCAGCCGATATTTTGTAATATAACAACATTATATTTAGATCCAGTAAGGCTATAGATACAAAACGTAACACATACATCGTGACTAATAAGAATATCAAGAAAAACTAAAAAAAAGAAATAGTAAAGTCTTAAAAATCTTCATAAAAGCACAAAAATATGAGATTGTAAATGTACATGAGGTTTAACATTGCTCTTATGGGAAAATACTAAAGTTTATTTAATTACAGCCTTCTCCCGCTACCACAGGCCAATTTGTTATTAAAAATTTACTTATAACGGTCTAAGACAAAAAAAAGATGCTGAAAAATTACTTCATAATATATAGCTGAGACGTTAAGCACAAGTAAAGATAAACTTAGCCAAATATAAATATTTATATGAAATTCATTTACTCTGTCAGCCAGTAAACTGACGGAGACCAAAATACGTGGGAGACGGCAACTGGACAAATAGAGCTTCAGACGTTTATTTGCTCTAATGGAGAATCAAGCGCCTTTGACTGGTTCTGTGTGTCGGTACTTAAACATAATTCTAAAGAAATATAACCTTAAAGCAGGTTTGCTATCCTTAGGGCAACATTTGTGAACTATGAGATCCTCTGATGGTTTTTGACACTTTACCGTTGAAACGTTGTGAGCTTTTCAAGGTTTACACAATACTCACAACAGTGTTAAATACAAGATTGTTTTTTTTTCGCGCAATTTTGCTTTGGATACCTCCACATGAACATTATTAATTTAGAAAAGTATGTAGCGCTTGTATTATTGGGTCTATAACATTTTTCAAATTTTTTCTGTTATAGAACTGTACATTTTGTTCTTATTTACACAAATACTCCGCAATTAACATACTCGTATACAGCGTGAGCTAAAGGTATGGATACACTCTGTTCAGTTTTTGATAAAGATGGAGTGATGGAACTCCGGACAACCTTTTAGAAAAAGAAGTGAACATTTTATTAACTGTTACAAGTTTTCTCATTTAACCAAAGTGGGATTCAGGGGGGGACGCAGCTTATAAATTTTAAAAGTACATGCCTATGTTACTGGCCAACTCATTTGAAAGGTTATGAAAAAAGATAAAGTTCATTAGAAAAATATAAATATATATGGGAATAAATGAACAACTATGATTTTTTTTATTGGTGTGGTTTTTAAGTTGGCACCACTATTAAACACAACAATTAAATTTGAATAAAACAGCTGATCTTTGTTTATTATCTTATGTCATTTCGATATTTGTATTGTATAGTGCGTATTATTGTATAGTAACCATGAACAGACTTACAAAAGAAGAGCGTTTGCGAATAGTGCAAATTTATTTTGAAAACCGCAGTTCAGTTCGGGCAACATACCGAGCTCTTCGTCCGATTTACGGACCTCATAATCGTCCATCAGAGTCAGGTATTCGAGCTTTGGTTAATCTTTTTCGTAATACCCACACTCTTGTTGACAAGCATCGGCAGAGACGCCGCACAGTAAGGACCGAAGAGGCTGTTGATGCTGTTGCTCATAGTGTTGAAGAGGATCCAATTGTGTCGATTCGTCATCGTGCGCAGCATTTAGCGATCTGCTACTCAACTCTATGAAATATTTTACGGAAGGATCTACGCCTATATCCATACAAGAATCAGTTGGTGCAAGAACTGAAACGATTAGACTATCGCAAGCGTCTTGACTTCGTTGAATGGGCTTAACATAACATAACACGTGACCCAGCTTTCGCAGGCAAGATTTTTTTCAGTGATGAGGCTCATTTCTGGTTATGCGGCTTTGTCAACAACAGAATTGTCGGATTTGGAGTGATGAAAACCCAAAAGAATTTGTTGGTATGCCCCTTCATCCACAAAAACTTACCGTTTGGTGCGCCATTTGGGCAGGTGGTGTTATTGGCCCTTATTTTTTTAAAGAAAATGCTGGCCAGACTGTTATGGTAAATGGTCAACGCTATCCGGCAATGTTACGGGACTTTTTCTTTCCTCAGCTAAACGAACTTGAAGTGGATTTAGAAAATGTCTGGTTCCAACAAGACGGCGCGACGTGCCACACGGCAAACGACACAATTTGCCTCTTGGCAGAAACATTTGGTGAACGTATCATCTCATTTAGAGGTAGTGTCAACTGGCCCCCACGGTCGTGTGATATCACGCCAACAGACTACTTTCTGGGTGGATATGTTAAGTCTCAAGTATATGCTGACAAGCCACAAACTATAAATGACTTGGAAGCTAACATTCGTTGAGTTATTGGCGGAATTCAACCAAAGCTGCTGGAAAGAGTATTCGAAAATTGGACTTCTCGATTGGGCTTTCTACGCGAACGAAATGGAGCCCATATGCCAGAAATCATTTTTAAACTTTAATGTCATGACACTGTAGTTCAAATAAATGCATTTTTATGTCAATGTAGGTAGTTTTTCATTTTTTTATTTAGTTTTAAAAACCGCACCAATAAAAAAATCACCTTTCATTCAATAGCACATTGAACATAGTTTTTATCCACATTACTTTTAGTAAAACTCCCAGATACATCATAATATTGAAATAAAAAAAAAACAAAATAAGGTTCTATATTGTATTCTAAATATTAGGTTCAGAAATATTGGAATATCATGTTTTAATTAAAAAATACGTTTTTATTGTTCCATCAGCTCTCCAATATCCCTAAACATCAACGCTTGGAGTAATGGAGTCTGTTGAACTTTACGCCGTCACGCACGATGTCTTAACAACAAATAAATCTATGGATTTGAGATTTTGCACGACGCTTCATTTCTATATAAGCAACATCGAGTTTAATGATGGTACATATACATGGGATTCAACTGAGTTTTATTGACCACTTTCACATTGATCTTAAGAGGAAAAATAATCACAAAGGTAAAAATTGAATAATGAATAAATTTGTGAACAATTTGACATGTGTAGCCTAATAAATTATCTATATACACTCAACATTAACTAAACCTGTTACGTTACGTGTGGTAATGTTTAAGAGTTTATATATGAATCAGATGCGTATTAAAAAAAAACTTAGTTCCTAAAAACTAACGATAAAAATAAGGTCATAAATAACCCAGCAGGGATCACTTCTGGCTGGTTTATACCTACCAGTTGAACCCACCACTGGGCACAGCAAAAACCGATGTGCCACTTCAATCTGGGCAACCTTATGGATGTCCAGTAGCGGCACATCACTAACCGCAAATGTTAAAATTCTGGGATTCATGGGTAATTCGATAGGTCTAGCCTACTGTGGAGGATGGCTGTTGGAGTTGGTGGGGTTTGTTCCTTTACCTCAGAGGCTCTTGTTAACCTCAACAAGGGTATGCCACCCCCTGCCTACTTTGACTGGAGAGGCTGGTTCACAGCTGGCCTCCCTTCTTCCGTATGGTCTTTAAAATATATAGACATGTACATACCATATCGTAATTTAGAAAAATTTTAGGAGCAGGGTTTTAAAAATGAAAATTATACTAGCGTATTGATTTCATTAAAAAGCCAAAATGGTAGGTTGGGTACGTTTGGTGCATTTATGGCTTTAAGGTGGCACACTGGGTTAAACCCTGATCAGCTGATGTATCAAAATGTTTTATAATCTCGAACATTTATTTTGAGATAGCGAGTCCGCTTGAAATTCTACATTAGTTAAACAACGTTAGGTTATCCAATTTTCCTTGCTAAAGGTGAGAACCAGTGTTTATATATTGTAGAATGTTTATAGTGTGTTACGGTTTTTTGCTTCGTGCGAAATGTTACAAGTGGTCGCGACTCAGTGGCTGACGAACACCGCTCTAGCAGACCAGTCGCAGTTTGAAGCACTTGAAATTTGAATTGATGACATTATTCCTGCCAACAGCCATGTTTACTCTTGATAAGATGGAGAACTTCCAAACAGGTCTAAAATGAGTCCCAAAAGATTTAATGCAGGTACAAAAGGAAACAAGGTTTTGAGAGTGTGCAGACCAAAGGAACGCTATGCAAAGGATTTTGAGCAATTCCTCAAAAAACATTTTATGTTTTAATAAATCTTGAGTTCAATATCATGAGCCAAAATAAAAAAGGCAAAGCATTGAATCGAAAAAAACCATATTGCCTGACAAAAAAAATTCAAAATCCAAGTATCATCAGAGAAAGGTTGTTGACAACGTGATGCGTGTCTGTAGGTTTGGTGGTTATTCCGAAGAGAAGTGTATAGTAAACAACCAGTACTACTCATATTTGCTTTTAAGGAAAGTGAAGCGAGCCATGGAAGAGAAAATTCGTAAATTCGTGGATCTCAGAGAAGAGGTGTGACTCTCCAGCAAGATAATGGACATCCTCATATTGCTTAACTACCCTGTAAATCCAAAAATATAGGCAGAGAATGACTGTCTCGTACTCCTTACAGTCCTTACTAGGCAAATCTTGATTTTGATTATCTTGGTGAACAGTAGAAGTTATTTCGAGGAAAGAGATTTCAGGACGAGGAGGGCGTAAAAAGGTCTGTGGGAAATGGGTTAAAAACAACAAATTAAAGGTACTTTGCAGCGGGAATAAAAATACCTGTAACCAATTGAAAGAATGGCATAAATGATTGCGGAACTATGTTAAAAAGTTTTTTAATTTGTAAAAATAGACTGTTTCTTGTCTAGACTAATTTGTCTCTTTAATGACTTAATAATCCTCGTATTAACTACGAGTTTAGCATATAGAGAATAATACAAAACAGTGCTATTGAAGTAAGGCTTATTATACCTATAATAATCTGCATGTTGTAGCACAATACTACCTGTTTACTATCAATGCTAAAGTGCCAGAGCTTAGGGTGAAACAAATAAAACAGGTGTCGAAGTAGCAGCACCGATACGCACACCTGGGGATGAGATTAGTTACCTGAACACAACGCGAACACTCCATGTACCGCATAATTGCGCAGCAGCCACAATGGATGTGGTTTGGAGAATTGGGCTGCAGGTAACGGACTAACTGTTTCGATTGGTCTGACGATAACAGGATGGGTACAGTCATCACGTTTTCTGACAGTCAAACGATGGGAATACTTGTCCGTAATGGACTAGATGAACTAGAATATGTTTCTTTTAGTGGTTTCCATGGAAATGTTTTAACATCACTTTAAATGATTATAGGCCACATATATTAACTTAAGTAAATTCGTAGTCTTTGACAACATGACCAACATACCTAGTAGTGATTGGATGAGGGTCAACAAATAATTTAAAAAATAACCTAAATTATTTTTAAGCCGATTGAAACAAGTACGACATGTTTGTTTTTAGTTTTAAGTTTACAAAAAAAACATAATTTTTACAAAAGTGGATAAGTGATGTTTTCAGAATATTTATTTTTAAAGACTTTTAATAAAATGACATTATTTAAGGCAGAAACTTAAATTTAGCTACATTTAAGGTTTATACTCTCTAGTTTGCTAACACGTCTGCTAAGTAATTCAAAGTTGCGAAGTATTTCACATTAAACATTTTTAGATGTCTTTTTTAACAAAAGTTTGATATAGGCAGAAAGGAACTAAATGTAGAGGTTTGTCCATCTTGACCTTCTTTTTGTGTTTTCTATCACTACTTGAAGTTTTGTCCAACTCTCGTGGAACACCCTGTGTTTAGTAAACTGAATAATTCGAAAATTAAAGTTAATAAAATCAATGTGGAGATGTGCTTCATATAATTGCCGGTTGAAGACAGAAAAAAGTTTCAATTAAAGCAAGAATCCATTTGTTACCAGAATCAGAGTTCTGACCAAGGGTCTGAACATTGTTTAAGTACATTAAACTTCCGTTGCTTTCTTAATTACTCCAAGTTAGTTCCAACATTTTTTGTCTCCTTTCAAGTATTATTAGATAATCTGACTTTTAGAAATGTCGTTTTAATAAAACAGTACAGTATAATGTTTTATACATTGAGTTAACATATAAAAAATTTTGTAAATAAAGCAGAATTATAGTTCATAAAGTTTTATCTTTTAGTATGTATCTTGGTAAATAGATACATAACTCGGCATTCATAACTTAATGTTTATTGAGGCTCATAAATATGTATTTGCAGCGTTTCAATGTCCATCTAGATCCAGAATTTCGTATAATTGTCTGGTGTTTGTGGTTCGCCCTGTAATAAAGTTCTTTCACATTCAAATTCTAAAGGAGATATCCTTTACTATTTTCACATTTTCTAAGAACCTTTGACCAAGTGTTTGATCTCGGGTCGCATTACAAATAGGTATTTGTAAATGGGCAAATTCTTCACAAGAATTATTTAGAATTACTGCTTAAATAGATCACGTGTGGAGTATAAAACTTTTCCATTAATAAGATGGTCCTGGATTTTTTTAAAGCATGTCGTCTATTTGTTCCGTAATTTAAGATTAATTAAAAATTTGCTTAAATTTTTCATCATTAAATAAATTTAGATCTTTCTTTACTAAGTTTGTTAAATACGATTTAAGGCCATTTTTTTATCATATTCTGTCAAACCATAATACTCAATCTTTACAAAAAGGAGTGAGTACTCAATACAATTAAATGCTTTACAGAGATCACATAGAATTGTCGCTATACAAATTCTCTAGTCCAAATACCTCAATATAGATTCAACCTGATTTTGTATAGATTAATATGTTGAAGAAATTGTAATTATCCAAATTGACTTTAGAAAATTATAATATTTCCATTAAAGCCCTATGATTCCGGAAGGCATGAGTTTCTCAAATAACATAGATAGAGCAGGAAGCAACACAAAAGGTCGTTATTATGTTACATTTCATGTATATTTATTCTCATATAGGTGTTTGTGGATTGAAATTTCAGTAGTATAGGAAAAACACTATCTTCAAGACATGGATTAACACTGCGACCCAAAAATATTCGGCGACGAGAGAGCTCATATTAAACTCTTTACAACGTTTCTTCATCACAGATATCTATACTACAAAATATAGCGTAATCTGGGGAAGAGCTATTCTCATTGTCTCATCAGGTGCACAGTTAAGCGCACTACGATGTTTTAGATGCGACCTCTAAGCACGGTGGAGTAACACAGTTTTCTAAACACAACTTAGCTTTGGTGGAAAGGGTGATATAAAACCTAAATGATTGTGTAGATTTTCTGGCCACATAGACCTACAAACTTAGCGATGCAGTGCTGAAGTACAGGAAACTACATTAATTAGTGTAGAATGCATTACGCTCACTCGACAGTACGTTTTGTTTACTGAAGTCACTCAAAGACCGTGTTGTAACAATATCTCGTGTCAACTGAGAGACGAGGACTTGTAAACAAAAACTGTTCAACATCACTGTTTTCTAGGAGAGGCAATAGGTTGTCATGGTGATTACACCATTGCCCTGGTGATGTTTATTTGGTAAAGAACAATAGTATCATAGTATACTACATATTCTAAACAAAGAGAATGTATTTTACTACTGTAGACTAATTCTTTTGGCTGACACTTTGATGGGATTAGAATTTTTATATATACGAATATATTTTTGTAATATTTATAACAAGTTTTCGGTTTAACAATTACTATACATCACGCAAAATTAATACTTGGACAGACTATGCCGGATTTCTTTCTTTGTGGCTGAGACAGGCCAATTTTTCTAACGTGAATAACTAACACTTGTACGGAAGTTAAATTCCGCTACGTATAAAATCTGAGGTATTCATTAAATATTGCTTAATCGTGACATCCTATTTCATAATTTATTATAATGGGTATTATGCCTAGAGAATTCAATATTGTTTACAAACCATCTCATTCTGATCGCGGATCAAATAGGTATTTTAAGAGACCGTTGATGCCTTTATGAGGATTTATCGTATTGACCATCACAGAGTAGTTGGATATTTCTGCTGAAGGTTAGCCTAACAACCCCTACAATGAGGAAGCCGCAATGCCTAAGCAATGGATACCACCTATGCCTTAGCATAGATAATGCCGTTGTTGGTAACAAATGTATTGAACTTTTTATTTGAAGTTTTGATTCAGTTTTGACATAAAGCCATTTCAAAGTTAAAGCTGTTCATTTTCGTAACAATTATAGTATTTTAATGGATGGTATGTTGCGCTGTATAAATCCTGTACAACATTAAACACCCGTTAAGAAAAACTAATGACAAGTCCCATTCTACGAGACTTAACTGAGCTCTTCTTCTAAACTTCGTCCCACAGCTTAAAGGATTTCCCTAGTGGTGCATGGGATTCAGCTACTGTTTAAGCTGTTTCAAAGAAACTGTTCTTGACGAATGATTTACCTTAAAATTTTGCATCCGTAAGATTTTTGGAAATAAACCCTATAGCCATAGAAATATGTGTCTTAGTTTTTATTACAGAAATAACACCAGAATGTCTCAATTAACATTTTTTTATATATAGTTCAGAAGAAACATACATTTATATGTTTACCAATTAATTTATCAATAGATTACTTTAACCATATCGAATAAACATCCATAAATACTTTTTAACTTCCGAATTCTGTGCAAAAACTTCACCTCAGTGGAGTAAAATTGCTGAGCTGCTGAGGCAGTCACCTGAATGGAAGTGAATTCTCAGGCACAATTTGCGCTACATTTGCAGCTAAACTGTTTAGTCAGCGTCAATCACCACCCTCGTGGATCAGCGGTTCTCGTCAATACTTTCGTCCCAATCGGTATCATAAGTTTAAACCGCTAAAACTCAGTGAAAACTTTCATTACTTACCAAATTATTGATTGATTAATGATACTTTAAAGGAAATTAGGTACGTGCCTAAAGATTTTAAATGCCTATTTTTCATATATATATAGACATATAGACATTTCCTTTGTGTGGACATAAAAACGATGATATTTTAAAACATTACCTGAAATAACTCAGTGTAGCTGTATTCTCTGAGTAGTATGTTGATTTCTCAAACACACACACGCGCGCACGCACACACACACGCACGCACGCACGCACACACGCACACACATGCACACACACGCACACGCACGCACGCACACGGAGAGAGAGAGTGAGAAAGAGAGAGTGTTTTGTGAGTGTGTGTCATCTCGGCAAAGGTCGGGTTTCGTGAAACTATCAAAATATATTCAGTGATATTAACGTGAAAAAAATAACTAATCATCATTTTAAAAGAGTTTAAACGTATTTTGCTATAAAAAAATCAACTCTTGCATGGAGATTGAATCGCTTTATCGACCTCGCCAATGAATCACGTGGTTCATTATAATAATGCTGTAATAGATAGAGATATTATTATGGTACGATTTCAGTGACTATGGACAGTCCAAAACTGTAGGTTTAATTGGATTAAGTTTATAGAATAAGCTTTAATTCTCTGTTTACAGTTTATCAATGACTATGGATGGTTTTGATTTACAAACAAAATGATGGTATTAAAATTCCTGGATTTTTTTTTAATTCTCATTGCATTTTCCTACTCATACTGATTTTGAAATTATATTAACCAAAAAAAATATTGAAATATTATTTAAATAACAACTCTTTATCCTTTCTAAATCTAATTGTATATTTAAAGAAATAACATTTGTACTACAGATTTTATTAATTGTGTTTCTCTGCCAACGTGTACGTGTTTGATTGATTATTAAATTACTATTGTATTTTGAAAACATACGAAATAAATTTTGTGCCAAATCGAATAACACACTCGAAAAGTTACGATAGTTTAAATTCCTTAATGTATATTTAGTGTTGGAGCAAGACTAAAACCTCGAATAGTCTATGTGGGCCTTCCTTGATTGGTTATTATTATTAACACACTGTACTGTTGAGTCTAGTATTGCTTTTATTTCTGAAATTTATTGCAATAATTGATACATTTTTATGGTAATAAATGTACTATTAGAGTACTAAAACAGGAATCATTGGTCTTAAAGTTTTTGTATACCAAACAGTTAATTATTTTATGTATTTTTAATAATTTTTGATTCATTTTTTCAAGTTCTTACTATGGCTATTTAATAAATTATCGACATTTATCGATCGAGTTTTAGAGGTAGTTAAAAATTGTAACAATCACTGGATACACAAAATTTTTGAATTTTGTCTGTTAATATACATTTTAATATATAAAATTTTTGTGACTCAATGTTTATTGAAATTAAATTCGGCTATTGCCATTTATACAAATGTAATTAATGTAAATAAAAGTTGTTTCACAATTATTTTGGTCTTCAGATCATATGTTAGTTTGGTTATTTAAACACATATGTGACAGATTTGGCCAAATCCACAAAATAATTGAATGGTAAAAAGTAAGGGATCTGTGGTGTAAATGGTAGCACATTCACCCGGTAAGTGAGAGATCTGGGTTCGAGTCCCGGCAGAGAAAGTCTTTTTGTGAATTAATGTTACTGATTTAGAAATTAGAATTTGTAAATCAAATTAGAAATTAATAGATTAATGCTCTACTTTCGAACAACCAACTTTTCAAAACCTTAAAATTATTTATATAACAATATTTTAATAACATTCAGACTATAACTTTAAAATATTTTTGTAACACCAAATTTTATCATGGTTCTCATGATAGACTCTCTTCACTTGCATTATTTTATTACTTATCACCTTTCTCTTATCACTTATTGGCTGAGCGTTACTCTAATCACTCCAGCGACTAAGAAAAATTATTTCAGTTTTTCTGTATGCATGAAATCTCTATAATGAGACTTGTTACATCTGATGTGGCGAACTGCTATACGTCTTTTTTAAAACCTTATATTTATTTTGACTCATTGAAATCATGAAAGGAATATTCACTCGTAGTTACATATGAGATTAACACTAAGAAAAGGCTAAAATTAAAATTTATTTATGAAGTATTCACAATATTAATTTCAAGTTATTAATTCATAAGACTGTTTTAAAGGATGTCAGAAAGTTCGAATTTTATAATAATAAACTGAACTAAAGAGGGCCCCCCTCCGCCATATTTACGGGAATATAAAACGATTGTATACAGTTTATGAAATCCGAAGATGGAAGAGAATTCATAACTTGCTGCCACGTCCCAATGGCATTTGCGTATTGTACTCGTATATTGAATTACTTAACGTGGTTAAATATTAAACTTACATATCAGTGCCATTAAACGATAAATCCGAGACATAAACGTACATTCAAGTACGACTGACATATTCATCACCTCACCTTTGCACTAATCCTTATACCATTTTTGCGGCAAGAGATTTTCCGGCAGCAGCAGTATTTGAAGAAAGATGATTAAATTCTTATATTAGGACTTTGAGTGATGCTCGGAATCAGAAATATATCTGCCCATAATTTCTTTCCCAAGAAAGGACATTAGTGGATTAATGGCCGCCTTTTCCGAACACGGTATTTATGTCAGTTCCTTCCGAGTTTTCTCATAAACGTGTTAGGCTGTTGATGTTTTCTCATACTTCTTTAATACAATTATCAAGAACACATGAACTGGAAAATTACGTAATTACAAGCCAACGTCACACAGTTAACAATGGTATTTTATATATCATTTACTAAAGTTATATGTGTAAATATAGTTTGCAATATTAGAAATACATATTAACAGAAGTATACGACAAACATACTTATGTTAACAATATTTCAATTGTTGCTTTTCAATAACGTTACAATTGTAATAAGCATAAGTTTATATAGGTACTTTTATTTCGTGGTTATTGAGATATATTTGGAACAAATCCTTTCAGTCTTGCACTATTTACAGCCATAGTCTGATCTGGAATGTAGTGGATCTGAAAACTTGCAACCTTATATTAGTGCAGATAAACATAGGCCTATGGTCAGACGTTATCCACTGACGGACTTTTTCATGCACTGAAATATGTTTTATGTTCTATAATAGTGAGTTCTCAGGAGATTTAATTCGGAACAAAAAATTTTCAGTTCGTAATTTTTCAAAAAGGTATACAGTGTTAAAAATAAACCTGTAAGAGGTTTAAAACATATCTTTTGAAAGTAACATTTTAAGAGTCGAGTCAGTGCGTGATACAAAACACTATATAGGGTGTTTTTATCAAAATAGATAGAGGGACTATTACTAAGTAATTATAAAGGCGTGCTAATTGTAGTTGGGGTCGAATATAGGGGGGGGGGTTATCAAAAGAGATAAAACCTGTGTAAGATACATTTTTCTCGTAATGTTCTTCTGTAGTTTTCATACACCAATGATCAATACATGTAAAAAAATATCTATAACATGAATGTATAAAGCATCGATATAGACGCAATTTTTTAGTCAGCTGACGCTTATTTATTATTATTAATTATTATTTATGGGCGTGACATTTGTTTTTAATTATATCAAGCTAAGATTAATATATGAGAAAAATAAGGTAACTACACAGTCTACTTTTGCGAACTCCACCAAATTTATCACGGCTTACAATTTTTTCATACAGGAAATCCCTTTATGGATTCCAAGAAAAGGCAGGATGTGTATTATACAATACAACTTGGCTCTCGGCCTGGTCTCTAAGTGGTGACCTCTCAGTTGTACTGAAGAGAGCACTGCTCGTTGGTAAAAACGGCAGTTGGATCATGTCATTTATTTGCAATAACTTTTTAGCTATAAATATTACACACGGCAATTATTTACGAATATATAATAAAATGGGTTTATTAAGGAATTTATTTGTAATTTATTTTTGTAACCCTTAGCTTCAGTATTATTACTGAAATAAAAGTGGATTTATAGGTCTATTATCCATTATTGTTGGTAATGTATATTGATTCCTTAGGAAATGTATCCATGAATAAAATAAAATCTTTTAAGGCAACCTTCCTGAATTCAGTAAAGGTAAAAATAGATTAAGAACATTTATAGTAGGAAATTTTGTAAATTTTTTAATCAGGACCAAATAGAAATGGCTGAAAGTTAAAGTTTGAAAATATTACCGAATTTACAAGAGAGGTATATGTTAGTTCATTTATTAGTTTTATAGATCTAATTTTATAAAACAACATGTTACTAAATACATTTTCCACAAATAAAATATGCCACTTAAAAAAAAAACAGTATAGCCCTTGTACTTGCTGTAAACCATTTCGTTTCCATCTTTAGCCGTTGTAATTTCGCTCTGACTAAAGATTTGACTACATTTCCTACTTCAAATACCTGAAAATTAAAGTAAGTTTTGTTATCAACTAAAGTGGAACGTTAAGTGCTGATCTTGAGAACAGCTAAACCAATTCAGATAATTGAATTTGTAAACTATTCTTTTCGTTACGATAAAGGTTTATAAAACGATAAAAATGTGAAGAACATTACTAAACTACTGACCGTTAATAATTATATTTCAATGACACGTAACAACTGTTGACACTTTCAGTTTAATAGCCAAAGAAGCTTAACATTTTGTTTACATACAAGTTTTAGAAACAAACGCTTGATCAGTAAAAAATTCAAAAAGCAATTCGCCAAAGTCTATATTTATGTTATATTTAATCTGGATTGTGCTAGTGACAAATTAAAAATATCTATTCCATTGCAAATACTATTTAAATACTGTAATAAAAAACTATAATAAGAAAACTGTGGATGTTTGTTACTCACAGCTGATAGACTTCCTTGACATTGTGAAATTGGAAGTTTTTGCAGTGAGGAAAATAGAGAAATAAATACGTTAATGCTTCAATGATCCATTCTTTTCTATGAGACTGTAGTCTCAGAAAAAATAAGGTTTACATAACGCAAAACTTTATGAATGATTACTTTGAATGTGGTGAACTTTGTACGAAATCTATGTATTTTTATTTTCTGAATCGAGGCAACAAGGCAAACTCATTTGTAGTGTCTGATATATAAAAAATTAGAACAAGAAATGTTTCTACGTGTGTATTACATTATACAATAGTAAGATTTCACTCTGATCTGATCCTCTTAACATTGAACACAATGTGGAATTATTAAACATAAAACACTTATACTTTTAATAGTAATTTAGGTGAAAAAGTGTTATTACTAATTAGTTTTATTATTCGTCACACCTCAAACACCTTTAGTAGTGTTCAATTTACCTCAGAAATCTAATCTAATCTTCTAGCTCTTAAAGAACAAGAAAAAGAGGACAGAGAAAAGTAATTGAGATAAGGTAAAAAACCATTTTAGGCGAATTTAAATATTGTCCCAGATATTTTAACTGTATTATATTTATCTTTTACAAGTATGAATCGGTTACATGTGTTAAAGTTTAATATGATAAATCACATATTATTATACTCAGCTTAGTTAAAAAATATATCTATTACACTATCTTTTCTTTGCCATCATAATAACTTATGAAACAATTCTAAAAATAGATTTTAAGGCTTAGCCAACATCCCAGACAGTGGCATCATTGGACTCGTGTTGCCTATAAATAAATAAGTCTACAGGTCAGTATGTTTTCGATACGTCATGCGGAAAGACATTCAGCTATACAGCGAGAAATAAAATGTTCCAGGCCTCGAGTCATATTATAGATACGATTACGTGCGATTCTATTTCCACATGTTCCAAACAATATAAAAATATTCACAACCATATCAAATTTATTAATATTAACTAAAGCCCACATATACTTTGTGTTGTCCACAGTTTCAGTATTTACGGGCATGTTTCCGTTACATATTGTCAGCTCAGCTGTTATAATAATTTACGTCTGACACCGCCGGGATGTAACTACGGTATCAGTCTGGTGCCTTTCGGTTTTACTACATTGTCATTCAGTATTTTGTTACAAACGTTAACTGAAGCTCACATATGCTTTATGTTGTCCATATATCAGTATTTACGGCATGTTTCCGTTACATATTGTCAGCTCAGCTGTTATAATAATTTACCGTCTGACACTGCCGGGATGTAACTACGGTATTACTCTGTGCCCCTGCGGTTTTACTACATTGTCATTCAGTATTTTGTTACAAACGTTAACTGAAGCCCACATATGCTTTGTGTTGTCCACGTATCAGTATTTACGGCGTGTTTCCGTTACATATTGTCAGCTCAGCTGTTATAATAATTTACGGCTGACACTGCCGGGCTGTAACTACGGTATCAGTCTGTGCCCCTGCGGTTTTACTACATTGTCATTCAGTATTTTGTTACAAACGTTAACTGAAGCCCACATATGCTTTGTGTTGTCCATATATCAGTATTTACGGCATGTTTCCGTTACATATTGTCAGCTCAGCTGTTATAATAATTTACGTCTGGACACTGCCGCCGGGATGTAACTACGGTATTACTCTGTGCCCCTGCGGTTTTACTACATTGTCATTCAGTATTTTTGGTTACAAACGTTAACTGAAGCCAACATATGCTTTGTGTTGTCCACGTATCAGTATTTACGGCGTGTTTCCGTTACATGTTGTCAGCTCAGCTGTTATAATAATTTACGGCTGACACTGCCGGGCTGTAACTACGGTATCAGTCTGTGCCCCTGCGGTTTTACTACATTGTCATTCAGCTTTTGGTTACAAACGTTAACTGAAGCCTACATATAGCCTATTTTCAGCCACCCCTACCCCTTTACTGTATTGTTATCCAGTTCTTAAATACAAAAGTTGCTGGAATAGTGGTTTATTATAATTTTAAATAAAACTATAACGATAATTAAAGTCCCAGTATTATCGGGTTGGTCTTGAAACTAGTGGCATGTTAAATGCACTTGTCCATCTACAGCTCTCATATACTCAGGAACTTAAAGTTCGTTTTCGACTTCTGTACCCCGTTTGCTTTTTATTACCTTATTTTCAATGATGTGTTTACGTGTTGCAAAAACAAAGAAGGTGGGTGGATGTCAACTTAGGGAGAGCAACTGAACCTCATACAAAGCCATTAATAGTTTTAGGGTTAGTATAGTAACGAAATATGTGAATTCTTAAATACGCTACGTAGTTACAGAAATAAGGCTCTTTGCCTAAAGGTTTTGGTGAAAATTAAATGTTTTTGTTACAAGATAGTTGTCAATGGTCGGCAAGGCAGTTGCGAGTGATTGGTTATGTGATTAAAAGCAACCGTATTGTGAACTTTTACCTTAGTTCAACTTATAATGATTAGCATTAGTTTTATTTGAAATATTATAAAGGAATAGTGTGCATGATAAAAGTAATACATATTTAGTTGTATGTTACTGAATTTTTCATTTTAACCCATGTCCTAGTCATGTGCTAATTAATTTATTCATTTGAGGGAGATATCAGATTGCACCTCAAAGCGTAGTGTTACTGACTCTAACACAAAGCGCCAACAATTATCTTAGAAATAGGGGTTTTGACGAGTCTGGTATAGGCTACCTTTCTTGTTGCCATAAGGAGAGACTGTAGTGCTTTGGAAACTCGATGTTAAAACAATGCAAAGAAATTGTTTTTAACTACTATTGGAGGGGAGGACGTTTGTACCAAGTATGCGATTTTATGTATATTCTTATCTATTTTCATTGAATGGGAGACTGTATAGTAAAACATACTAGTATTATTGTTTTTGTAATTTTAAACATGTAGTTAAAATATCGTTTCAATCAAAAGAAATGTCTACTCTAGCCAAGTGAATTGTTTCAAATAATTAAAATATCGTTTCAATCAAAAGAAATGTCTGCTCTTCCTAAGTGAATTGTTTCAAATAATATGTCAGGGAATTCCTTAAAAAATTTTAAACATTTACAGTATTATTTTTTGTTTTTGAGATACGTATAATAAGTTAGATTTTGTTTGAATCAATTATTTCACAGCTTGTAAAATTTTATATATTTAAAGTTTATGAAAATCTCTCTAATTCTGGGATACTTTTGAGCACAGACAACTTATGATATTTTCCGCGAAAAAGATTGAATTTGCTTTGATTCAAATTGTGTTGATAGATTTTGAATTTAATAAGTCAGTTATTACTCAATATATGTATGAAGCTGAGCAGAATATGCACTTTACTAACCAATAAGTTATTAACCATGTACAACACAGTTTCATTTGTTTGGTAAACGTAATATGTTAATAGATAATGAGTACAGTAGCCCTCTATGCTGACATCAGGTCATCCATATTACATCTGCTGTATAGCTTTATTAAGTATTATCAGAAAAATAACGTTAGAAATATACTTTTATTCATAAATATGTTTTTGTTATCGACAAAAGTAGAAAGAATGAATAAAGAAAAATAATAATCAAGTTGGGTGTTAATAAA
The DNA here is from genome assembly GCF_021130785.1 of Homalodisca vitripennis. Lineage (NCBI taxonomy): Eukaryota > Metazoa > Arthropoda > Insecta > Hemiptera > Cicadellidae > Homalodisca > Homalodisca vitripennis. Next base: position 56,391 of record NW_025778508.1, read on the forward strand.
CATTAAAAAATTATGATGTATTATTACGCCAACTTTATTAACGTTGCAATATATGTTAATATTAAATTTGTTTTTATTATTAGTGTTCCTCTTAGATTCAATATGGTCTGATCCACTCTGAATGCGAAAATCCCCCCTGTTGCCTGTAATTAATAGGTAGTGGGGGATATATCCGTTTCCGCACGCCTCACTGTGGTCTGACCCGGAAGCAAGGAGGTCACAACAGGAGCGTAACCTATCATGTTTATCTACTCGGCTGTATCCCAGTAAGCATCCACAATTCTCGAACGATCATTGGAAGAAATTTAATTTGTAAATATTATCACAGAACTACGATTAGATACTCGTGAGGTCCTCCAGTTATCTGAAATAAATCCATAATCAGATACTATTAGTAATATAAAAGTGCATGTTAGGTGTATATAAAATATATGATTTAAAGCCAATAGGCAGATCATTAGTGTGAGAATGTTTGGTAACAGAAAGTGCCGATACTTTTGTTTAATATACGTATATTTACCCACAGAAGTTCATTGTTGAAGTTTTTCTTTATTTGACGCAATTACGTACTAAAACAGAAAGTAATGTTGTAGTAGTGTAAATTATAGTTTTTTCAATTTTATTTTAAACCCCTTAAGCGTCAGTCAACAAGTTGTATTCATAGTATAACGAAATTTTAGACATTTGACCTTTGTTATTGTAAAAAAAAACTGTGGCTCTAGTTCTGTTTACTTCATATCATGACTGAAAAAGGATAATTATCAGTTCTTGACGATTATAATGTTTAATATTTTGCAATGTACTAGGGTGGAAAATATCCAACACTGTGGTCTCGGCTGCAAATCATACATTCTGTATAGTATTAACCAAAAACTAAATAACTTTTACATTCAGTGATGTATTGAAAGTATGTATAGTTTGTTGACTATGGCATCAAAAGTATAACTACGTTATATTCTGATTCTTGACATAAATATTTTGAAGCATAAACCAAACATTATAACCCTGAATTTTCTAATGTATACAAAATTAGTGAAGGAATGGATCATGTGATTTATCCAGAAACCAAGTAACCTGATATCTCTCACTATTTGAAATACACAATCTAATGTGATATATCGGTCACCGTTACAAAGAAACCACCAACTCAGGGTGAAATTATGAAAAAGGTGACAATACGACAGTAACAAGCTCCGAGAGAAAAATAATAACTATAACTGTCTGTCAATGAAAATTTAGTTAAATGGTAATGATAACGATCAAAGCTTTAAAGAGACCACCAACCCAATGTAGTATCCTGTAACAAGACGACAACCAGACGGTAACAAGGTCCGACTGAAAGGTAATAACAATAACAGTCTGTCAGCGACAATTCAGTTACCTGTTAATGGTAACGTGATTATGTCGGCACTGCGGAGATTAGAATGAGCAAACTTATTGAATTAGTATCCGTTATAATGTCCACAGTCAAAGTTAAATGGTTGTCACTTTCGTTCTTCAGATTTCAAGCAATAGTGCAAAACATTCTAGAAAAGTAACTGGATAAGAACTAAACACATTATTTGTTGTTGCAGATCAAAAGTGATATAAAACATACCTTATGTGACACGTATCGGATATCAGACGATCAAACAGTGAAAACCTGCATCTTGTTTTACATATATTAATCACCGTTAAAGTAATATATCATGTAAATAACAACAAAGACAAATGCATACTGTTATGTGGTATAAATAAATTTGAAAATGTTATTATTACCAGTACAATTCAAAATCATTTTGGGTGTCTGATGAGTATGATATTCATATTATTGACGCTATGAGTAATTCAATTACTGCTACATAGGTATTTCTTAAATCATTATATTTTAAAAAACTTATTTACTAAAGCAATGATAAACAAGATGTTTTAACTCCTGACCTCCCAATGAGTGTTGACTTAAGCTCCATTTCACCTTTTTCGTTATGCGGCGTCTAAAATGTAACACCGTCATAGGATGGACCCTTGGGATCTGGATTCAACGTCTGCCTGTAGATCCAAAGAAACCGTCGAAGAAGATGGTTTAAAACTAATTCTTTGAATCATATTTACATCGAAGATATCTAGACTACAAAATAGCTCTGTCTGGTTTTTTCCCAACAGCCATCCTGCGTAATCTGGATGAAGAGGTGTTCTTACTGCTTCTTCAGGTGCACAATTGGTGTGATTGTGTTAAGTCTGTGACAGTCAGATCTTAGACGGTACACTAAGTGGAATATAAAATGGAGTTAAATTACAATTCGCAAATAATTTTGGAATAAAAAAAAAAACGAGGTCATTATGTTAAGCATAAAAAGTAAAACATTGTCATGTAACATGAACCAGATTTGGTAATGAAACATAAAGATAGTTCTAAAATAGTCTATCTTTACCGAAAATTGAACTATCTTAAAATAAAAAACGGTATAAATATGATAGAGCTAATTAATGATCTGTAGAAACAATTTAAGAAATTATTAGTACAAAAATGAATAGTTAAATAAGCATTTGTAAAACTTGCGACTTTTAGAGAACGAATATAATTTCAACATGAATACAGATTTAAAACCACCTTATTCACGATTATCACTAAATGCTATAGATTTCAATGCCTGGTTTTGTGTAATCATAGAAATTGTTGGGTAGGTCATTTATAAATTTGGCTAACAAGTTACGTTTACAATTACAAAACGGCGGTGTTCGGCCACGATATTTCAGTAACTTCAGTAAATTATCGTAGTAAGCTGACCTGGCAATATGTAGCAGAAACGGGGCATTTATATCGCTGACGTCATAAAATTAATTACACGTCCGGTCAGTTGTGTTGTGTGGAACTGGCTCGCAATATGTGCAATCCTGGAAGTTTCATACGAGAAAATATAGCAAAATGAAATAAATTAGAGATATTATAGTGTATCAAAATTTTAATATGCATAACATTTACATTGAGTTATGATATAGACTACTATTTATGATATCCTGGTTCGGAAGTCACATTTAAGCGGTTGGTCCTTAGGTTACGTATTTGCCCTAACTTCGCCTGGTAAAATAAGACATCTTTACTTTACTACGTAAAATTCATTGTATTCGTCGTATATTGGTTAAATATTAAAAACAATATTATACATTTTTTTCTGTATAAATAGTTTGCATAATGACTGGTCGAAACGATAACATAAATACTTTTATATAAGAAATACTAATTTTTAAAAATCAAGCGATAGTTGCATCCAATACCCCTGTGGTAATTACTGATAGAGTGACGTGATCAGCTAGTCCTATAAAGCTATTTGATAACTTGGCGAAAAACTGCAAAAATTGAAACTTTGAACTATTCAGCATAACTATATTTATAAAAACGAAGAATAGTCATATTTATTGAATGATTTACGAAATGTTTTAAATTTTTTACTGTGGTAATAGTTTTATGAGAAAATGGTTAACATCCTTCTACATCTGGTGGCCAGTAAAGTTATACACAGAAGAGAAGTGGATCAAATACAGAACTTTGTGTAACTCCAAGATGAACAGTTTTCTGTGAGGAATAATGTTCATAATAATTAAAAACTATCTGTATATAGAACCTTTTGCTTTTTTGTTTGTTAAATATGATTTTAAGATTTTATCAGATACTCTAAAACCATAATAACCAATGTTTGCCCAAAGATATGAGTGCTTCACACAGTAAAATGCTTTAAAGACATCACATAGCATTGGAAATGTGCGATATGTCTTGTCTAAAGACTTCAATATAGATTCAAACTGAGTATGTATAGATTCAAATGATTAAGACATTTTAATTATCTAAATCGTTTTTGTATGAGTTGCTCGCTTACTATAGATAGAATAGAAAGCAATGCAACATGTCGTTAATATGTTATACTTCATTTATATTTGTTCTCATACAGAGGTTACTGGATTGACATTTCAGTTGGTTGGAAAACATATAATCATAAAAAAATGGATTAATGGTGAATGAGAGAGACCTAGTATACACATAATAGGATTGTTTGTTAAATTTATCACCCGCACGTATACACATTTCGTGACGTGAGAACCAGAGGGTTCTATCTGAGTATTTGAAAAATGTTCAGGAGACTATTTTTAATGTTGCATTCTCTTTCTACCCCATGCAAATTAAATATATCTGGTTATAACTAGATGGAATAGGAATATGAACTCACACTTAGCACAAATATAATTTATTTATACAAAAATTACAAAAACAGTTCGTATATATTTGTGTTCTTAAAAATGTTTACACTTAGATAGAACCTTATGGCTTTGTATAATATTTTTCTTTTGAGTTCTCTATAGTTCTATTTAAAAACGCATTGTAGTGTTCAAACATCGACAGAAGGCATCCACTTGTACATGTTTTTTTAAATCATTAACCCTATCAGTTGATACAGAAGGCCTGGGTTTTGTTACCATTGGGTGCGGAAACCCGTGGGATGACACATTTCTTGTTGGTTTCTTTTTGAGGATTGCGGCGTGATTCCAATAATTTTCACCATGGCTCAACTTAAAAAAGACATGAAATAAGTTATTTTTATAAAATTTTAGCTGAGTTACTTTAGTGTATGGAACAGTTTTTGTAAATCCATGCTTTTGGCCACTGTTTGAAAATCAAAAAAGTCGTTTTTCATCGTCTGTACGACATGATATGGATTTCTTTTGTTTGATGACAGAAGAACTCTCAGTAGAAATAGGGGTGGCCAAACCTCGGATAAAGCCAAAACCTTTTCTATATTTGAGTGTATATTGTCTACCTCCTGAATGCAGGAGTAGCCAGGTGTAGAATATTTCAAAAATGATGGACTGAATTCTGTCGTTATCTTGAAGGAAAGATTATACAGCAGAAGAAATAAATGAGTTTCGGTTTTGTGACACACAACTATCACTCCAACAGATAATGTCTTTTGCTCCTGGATAAAGAGGACTTATTTTCTGCAAAAGTTTAACCACTGCGCTAGCGATGTCATTTCCCGCACGACCACACAAACCCTCATGCCATATTGCACAAAACCCATGCTTATTAGTACCATCTGACGCATGGGCTGTTAGATTGTAAGTATTAAGCTTACGTTTATAGAAAAAACAGCTAACATTGGCTCGAGGCAAAGAGATGACGTTTTGAAGGTCAAATCAAATTGCTAGGGTTTTCCTCTCGTTGTCTAACTTTCTTTCTTGCCCCATGATGTTTTTTTTTTTCAACAATGTGCATTTCATACTTTTTGTTAAGCTCTGTCGTCAATCTGTTTTTCTTTTTCGCCATTGCAAATTCTTCGCACAGATCACACCTGTCAGATTTTGGAGCGTGAAAGTCTATGTTGTACTCGTAATTAAAAATCATTCTATACATAGATTCCTTTAAGGGCACCAAGCTGTTCTCTTCGCAATTTTGCACATAGAGTTGGAAAAATTTAGATAAATTAAGAGTACCACATAAATATTCCTTTTTAGTTGATGCCCTGCAGTATTGTGACTCAACACGAGGGAAAGATTCTATATATTTTCTAATCACATCTTTGTCACACTGTTTGATTCTGTCCTTAGTTTTTTTTACCTCTTTCATCACGTTTTTGGTGTGTTTGACATTTTGTCTTTCATGAAATGCACATTGTAGACTGTCTTTTGACTTATATAAAAAAAAAACTTTCACACTTGTCTTTTCATTATTTACAAACAAAAAATAACTAAATGCATTTTTTTCCTGTTGAATTTGTAGCTATGTTTTGAGTGGAACTACATTGGGAGTTTTGTATTAAGAAGTGTTTTTTTCCCATTCTCATCAAGGGTGTAGTAACTTATCATTATAACATCCCTATCATCCTTTGATATTTTAGAAAAACATTTGTATTTGCATCTGCAGTCCTTATGCTCAATTGTTTTACTTGGAATTGTTTTACCTGTAGTGCTTACGTATTCCTCTCCACGTTGGAGTTTGATTTTACGAATATTCATCTTCTAATTTTCAGGATTCCTCTTCCTTTTTCTGGTAAACTTTCTTCTTTTCAGGGGGGTTCGCTCTTCGGACTCAGTTTCTGATTCTGACCCAAGCAAATATTCAGACCTACTACTGTCTTCTGAATCATATTCAGTTTCTGAATACTCCATTTCACTTTATAGTGCACTAAATAACTGTAATATGTCACTTATGAGTCAAATAATATGAAACAACCTCAAAATACCTTGCTGTGTGAATATAGCAACAGTAACAACAACATCAGCTGCTGTCCAACTAAGTAAGCGTCAGATAGAACCATATGGTTCTCAGTGCAGCCAGCTTTTTTCCACATAGAACTAAATTGCCCTACTTATAATTTCCAAGATATACATAATTTGTAATAAAATGCACTGCTAACTGTTAGATAATGTGCAATAACATGCAATGTGCTGATAAAATCAAAAATTCAAAAAAACCCAGATAGAACCCTCTGGTTCTCATGTCACGATTTGTTAGTGTTTTAGTATTCATACTGAAATATCAGCTCACAAAAGTAAGCCACGTTTATACAGTTCGGGAAGCGTGGTAGATGAGAGAAAAATTTTGAACAGAATGACATACTCTGTTTGAAGGGTTGCTGTGTTATCTGACAGCCAGATTTATTGTCGTGGAAGGCAGCATATATCACAGGCGACCCACTCGTTAAAGGGAGCTTCACAGTGATATCAATACTCCTTGTTGGGCAAACCTTTGGGAAAAGTGAAGTATCTAATTTCCTGTGTGATGAGATATATATTCTTTCATTAGTTTTCGGTTTTACAGCAATGAGTGCAGTATAACAAATTGATAATTGGCATAATCTGCAAGAGATATATCGTAAGGTGGAGTTTTTAGGTCATTTATAGAAAGACGATCCCAGCCAAAAAATGATTGACCTTTTTACTGATACAATAACTTGTAATATTTTTATAAGGGTCTTGTTGGTAAACATATGGTAAAACATTCTTATAGCATTAGTACATTGTCTTTCTCAAACAGAGCTCCTACCCCAGGAACTATAAAATCTTGGTTGTTTCTTTACAAAAAATGTTTTAGTGATGTTATCTTAAGAATTATCAACATAATTAAATATTACCACCTATTTAATATAAAGTGACAGAAACCAACCAATCAGCGATCCGGTTTAATTAAAAACCTTTCCAATTTACGAATTTTACAGAGCCATACCATACCTCTGTAAAGTAACATAATCACTGTAGTTGTAAATAGCCCACATAATAAAAACTGAAAATAGTACTACACACACACTTCGTTTATAAAAATATAATATTTTAATCTGATGGCGGTTTTACTTTTATTTGTAACATTTATTTAAATACCAATGTTTTCATATGCAATAAATACCCAAAAAAGCATGGAAGATGAAAATATATTTAATTAATTGTAGTTCATCGTAGTTAATAAAATTTTATCACACATAGTAATTAAAAAATATATATCTGCCAATAAACAACGTTTTACTTTTGAAACAATTAAAAATTCACACAGAAAAAATTGGTTATTGTTACACCATATTGTTGGGGTGACGAATATTAAAATATAGTATTCACTACTTTATAACTATAGATTTTGCATTCGTTGGTGAAGGTTTTGCAGTGAACATGAAAATACAGTGTTAGGATTCTCGATCTAGGAATTGTATGGCGTATAGGGATTTTCCGTTGTATAACAGCGTCAAATATGTGTTTATTTATTTATTTGAATATTTCCGACTGGCAGTCAGTCGGAAACAGTTTTTATCCACAGGTGCGTGTCCACATCTTTCATCCTCCATCGTCAATAGTTATCTCCGCAAAAACGTTACAGGCTTAAGAAAACACTTAACTAATGTTTGTGTGCTTAACCAATTGCAGCTAAAATGTATGGAATTCTTTATCAACTTGATTTAACTAAATAAATAACCTTTAAAAGTAATTCTATTTAGGCCAGTCCTTTCGTCTTCTTTTCATATAGTTCTTGTTTCTAAACTAAAATGATGGAGATTTCATCGAAGTTCTGTGATTCCAGTTGGAGTTCTAAGAAATTACAACAAACATAAGAGAACGAAAAGACGTATTTTTGGAATCCATCGTTTGACAAAAGTATAATATGCCGGCCTTTATCTGAAGTAGTTCCGAAGCAGAATTTATGTAGATTAGACAAGGTAAAATACTTAGCCCTTTTTACATAATAAAAAAGTTTCCTTTCGCAAAAAGCTTGAACAACCAATGAAACAATCACTAATTTCTTATTTATTCATTGAGTTTCCATAGTTTTTTTAATGCTGCTTTTGAACTCTTTGTATTTGAACTGTAAAATGACTGTCCAATGTAAACTTTAATATCCATACTAATATCTTAAAGTGGACAAACTTTTGTAATGTTACATAATTGTTGTTTCAGATGATTACCAATGAGTTCTTACAGTATTTCACTTGTAAAACAGTCTCCGTTTACCAAGTAGCTTGTATTAGATATAAACTAATTCAATGGGGATAAGCTACGACTAGTCAACAAATTTATTTCGTTGTGTTATATCCAGGGTTTTCAAAAGTCTATATTAATATTTAAAAAAAGGTTTGTCGTGACTTCTTTCAATATCATATGAAAATAATTTTAGAAAAAAAGGAGAGAAAATACTTCATTATACTTGATAAAACGATGATTTAATTTATTCGTCAAAATAAAAATTCTAAAGAGTAGAACTACTGACAACAATACAAAAAAAGATGAAAACCATATTAAAAACAGATGCCGTTTTAACTAGCTTAGTAAAACTCTACCTTTAGTTTTATAACTAATTGTATCATCTTAGAGACCTTTAATTTTAAACATCAGACTTCTTATATATATATATATAAAATATTATGCCTTAAATGAGGTGTGACTAGGTGGGATTACTGTTAAGGGAACCTTGTAGTCAAAAAAAAAATTAAGTTTTTGTTTTATATTTTTTTAGATTCTACATATATTTCCGAGTATTTTGATATATAACACTTTGATATCTAATGTGTATTTACACTTAAAAAATATTTAAAGAATGCCATACCGACCTAGATTAAGATTTTCCTTACCTCTCAAATCTCACTTAGGCCATCGTGTCAGAACAACAATATATATATATATATCTAGGTGGTGGTGACGGCTCTGCTTTTTCATCTGTTGAGCAGGGCAAGCCATATGGTGATAGTATCCAAATCAGTAAGTTGGAGTGTATAAGGACACGTCCAAAAAGGATGGGTAGTCGTTTACGTAGATTGAATACGAGGCCAAAAGTTAAATGATGGGAAACCTATTTCAGGACGTGGTAGGCTTACTGATGCAATTATTGACAGTATTAAAAACATATTATGGTAAAGCAATATCCGAGACAACCTTGAAAATGTTGATAAAATGAGAAAGGCGGTGTGGACGATATATTTTCATCTGCTTTCGACTGACAACTCTCCCCAACACGAACTTTGCCCAAAGGGTGAATCGTCATGGTGCAAATACTAAAAGTGCCTGTTTTCAGGTGATGAATATACCCATAAAAATGCAGTGCCTGAGCCTATTATGCTGGAAATAATAAAACATATTTTTAAGGACCTTTCAAATACAAAAAATTTACTTCAAAAATGTCTTTATGGCCCGCACACAAAATCAAATGAGTCATTAAATAACGTCATCTGGACGAGAATTCACCAAAAACAAACTTGGGGGTTGTTGGTTTGGTGAATAAAAACATTAAAAGTTGGAGTGTTATATGCCATAATTGCATGTAACTGTGGTGCTCTGGGTAAGGTGCAAGTTATTCAGAAAGTATGTGGTAATGCTGGAGAAAATTGTGTAGTCGGCCTAAAACAAAATTGATCAAAATAGGGTTTTTAAATGCCAACAAAGCAGACTTAGAATGCTTTAAAAATAAAAGAAAACTAAAACGAAATGCCAAAAGAAAAAGGGAAGGTATGGAAGAAGAAAAAGCTGTTGTGTATGGTGCTGGACTCTTTTAGTATGACAAAAGGACACGTTTTTGCAGTATTTTGGCACCTACCGGAAAATCACTTTTCCTGACACACTCAGGTACACTTTATTCATTAACCTCTTTGGTTATCAGCCTGAATTTTTTTTATGTTATGTATATCTGTGTCCTACAATGTTAACTATAATTAAATTGTTACAACTGTCAGAAAAAAATTAAAAATAAATATTTATAAGCAAAAAATTGAAAATTTTAGTGGTTTTTTATTTTTAAGTAATTTTTTTGTTTTAACGTTATATTTACTTATGGATAAGGAAACATTATTCAGAAAGATACAAATAAGCAATGTACAAAGTTTTACATGTGTACACCAAGTAGTTCTTGTTCTAAGGGTACCTAAACATTACATTTTTAACATGCGCAAGTATAGGGACTACAAGGTCCCCAAAAGGTAAATAAATTAAATACGTGATGAAGATTGCAGTTGTAGGAAACACATCCTATTATTGCGGTAACCTTATTGGTTGTCTAATTCAGTAATTGATATAATTAAATTTCATTCATTATTTTGGACAAGATAAAACTAGGTTTCAATAGAGTCTAAGTCAACTGATGCAAGGTAATTATAGCAGTTCAAGTTTAGCTTTAAGCGAAAATGTGTCCTCTCTGAGAGTTTACTGGCAGTTTAGTTTTTTTTTTTTTATAATTTAGTTGAAGGGATGTTTTTAAACTATTTCTTGCTAATTGAATTGAAAAAAAAAAAAACAATCCAATAATACAGTTTTAATGTTTGTTTGGCCTTTCGTGTTTAGACCACTTTTATTTCAAGCCTATGTGGGTTTGATGATGATTACAAGAGAAAGGTCTTATCAAAATTAAAAATTTTATTACTGAAGTTTGTTTTTTTTTTCAAATAACTTAAGAATTCAAATAATAAAAGAGTTTCTAGAATGTATTTTCGCAAAGGTATACCCAACTGCGGTATTTTTTAGTAGTTTATATTATCACTTCTATAATTGTTCGCTGGTTGCTCTAGTAATACTTTGAGTGATAAATATTATTTTTCCTCGTTATTTTTGTTCTTATTATCTTTTGTCTAACGTCATTTCATTGTTTCATATAATACATATATGTTGTTAATATTAGTAATGTTTCGCCTTTTTGGTAAAATTAAACATATTATGTTTCTTTAAAATATTACTTTAGCCCGTCCAGGTAAGAGGTCTATATAATTATGCAAGACATTCAAAATGGGTATTAATTCACAAGGTTGTGGTTTTTTCCTTTCCAGATTCCATAAAACAAACCACCCTAGTGAGCCTCTCTGGATAGTGTAGTAGGCCTCTCTTTGTGTAATGGGAGATAAGCGCCCTACCAGACGAAGTGTAACACATCCTCCAGATCTGGGCTTACTAATGGCCGGCGGTACTGAGGCAACCCCAACCGCTCCCACCAACATTCCTCGCACTACCACAACTATGTACTGTACCAACCGAGTCAACCCTTTCCCCGGCATGTTGCCATTTGCTCCTGGACATCCTATTGATAGCCCAGGTCTATAATTAACAGACTAATTTCAGTTCAAAATATTAAAGGCACTACTATGCCTAAATATTGACCCTTATTTTTAATTCTTAATCATTTAAATAAATAAAAGAATATAGTTTAATACAAGGAAAAATTATTTGCTCTGATTAAAATTTGAAGAGTGTTTAAGGGATTTAAATTTCGAGTATTTTTCCTTAATAGAGATTTAGAATAGGACCTGTGTCACATATATATATATAAAACCTGTGATATACATATAAACTATTCAGTGTGTTCCAAATGTTATGCACACTGAAGAGATACTGGAAGTTATAACAGATACAGCAATGATTGGACAAAGTGGTACGTTATAAAAAAAATATAATATTAGTCGATTAATAGTTGAGTCGTTCACTCGATGCAGTCAAAACTGTTTTTTGTGCAAATTACCAAACTTTCACAGCTCCCTTATTAATACCTATATTGAAACCTTTCCTTCATCCATTTTGAAATATATTTTACATAAAAAAATTAAACAACTAAATTAATTATGAACACAACTTTTTTGTACTTCAACTAAAATAGTTTGCTGGTCCGCACGTTCATAAGACTTGGCACTATGGGATATTTTTATATGGGGATAAATTACCATCAAAGAATATACGCTCTGAGTAACACGCAGATTTAAAATTTTTTGTAGCATGTGCTTGATGCAATTGCGTTACGAACATATTTTGTAAATTTACAGCTACGGTTTAATTCACATTACAATAAAACAATTGATTTATTTCATATGTTCTTTTTCAGTTAGAATACATTTACTATGTGTAACATTATTTTAATATGAATGATATTTTTTTTGCATTAAAATATGAACGAGAACTTGAAACCTATCAAGCAATTTTGGTGCAAAAATGTCATTAAGGTATATGGTATTTTTGAAATCAGTGTAAAAAATCTACTTTCTTTTGATTATGAATAAGATAAGCCGTTTCACTAAAAACATACCAAAAGCCTAAACTTCCTGCTATGGGGTTGAAGATTTTTTATTTATTATATTTAATAAAAATATAAGAAATTTAATGAAATCTTCATCTAAAAAATTTTTAATATATGTACTCCATAAGATAGCTGTGGCAGTTTGAGAATTTTTGACAAGTATTTTGGGGACAGCGAGTGAATTACACAACCTATAATTAAACTTAACCACATTTATTATGCAAAAACTTTGACCATTTTAATCTTATCTGTATCTCATATAGTTTTTCTAGATCCCCTCGGTGTGCATACAAATCAGAGTACACTGTATACTTTCTAATATAAGGGTATATTTAGGCTCTGAGATATTTTTCTTGTTACTGTAAAAATGCAAATTATTTGACGCTGGAGGAGGACGTGATGTGGACAGAGCCACCTGTGGACAACAGCATTCCGCTTGACTGCCAGTCTGGGTGTCATCGTTTGCGTGAACAAACAGTCCTTTTCTACACGTCACGATCTCTGAAATATAACGGAAAATTCAGGTTTCACCTTAAAATCTTTTTAATACACACAGTGATCTCTTTTTCTCCACAAAAGCTCCGCAAACTTTGTATTCAAATACTAAAAAGGTACTGTTAGTAGCAAGTTATTAAACAGCACTTGGAATTAACCCACCGTTACACTTTCTTTACTTCGTATATTCGTAATATTCCAGTATTCTTTGGTTAAATGATCGTAAGATTAACATGATGGATGGTGGACAAGTTTATATTTTAGGCAAACTTGTTAGTTACGTATGAATATAACATATTATCGAACTATGAATCTATTGGTCACCTTGTTTTTATCAAACGAATTGCAAAAGTAATTCTGTCATTTTGAATGAGTGTAGTCTTCAGAGTAAGATTGAATTTTAGAAACAGCTGTTTAGTATCCACACCTGATATGGCTCATACCGAGATTCACGTTATTTCAACGGTAACAACATAGAGGTACAAAAAACTTTCGAAGAAGATTAATTACATAAAAGTATGGTTAAAGGGAAAGGTCTCTCACAAAATTACCTAATTTTAAAACACAAAGCGTGTTTTCTACTTTAATACGTGGATCACGTGATGCAAAGCAGCTCCCCTAAAAACATTAGTTTTTGTATCAAAACAATTTAATTTAATGCAACTAGGAAATATTAGTGAGCACTGAAATAATCACTACTGGATATGTGTAATTGTATTTTTTTTTCAGTTGTAGGTATTCAGGAGCCATTTTTACTAAATACATAACTCAAAATAAAGTCTACGCTACGACTGATAAGATAAGGGAACTACTGCTTGAACGTCCTCGGGTTGCGAAACACTGTCTAGTAAGTTTATCTATGCCGATGTTATTGCTGTACGTCACAACACGTGATGCAATATACCCGTGACAGAAACCTCTTTCACATTCGATCTTGTTTATCAGGCGTTATTGCTCATGATTAAGAAGGTAAGACTCCAAAACTGAAATAGCCTGCTTTTGTAGTTAGTTACGGTTCACTCTATACCAATCTCTCTTTTCCAGGACTAGCATTAAGGAGCTATAATGATTATAAGGATTAACTTCAGGGAAATCTGAATATATTTGTCCTTTATCTATTAATCTGAGCCCCTCTTCTCTCTGTTATGAACAGTTTTCATGTGAAAAAGTATATGATTGATGAATATAGCAAATATGATGATAATTGGGATACATAGATTGTCTCTTTTCAAGAGCTCTAGGCAATAAGATCACCTCTCTGGAAATACACTCAAAACTTTTTTCATTTTAAAAATTTCCA
>NW_025778509.1:0-79148 GCF_021130785.1 Homalodisca vitripennis
AGATTAGATTTTAAAATTAAAAAATTTTTTAATAGAAATTTTTTCCAATATTCATACATCCCTTTTCCAAAAAAAAGTTTTAAATTTAAAAAAAAAATTTTTTTAAAAAATTTTAAATTTACCCAACAAAGTAGAAGTAAACCAAATAAAATTTAATTTAAGTAAATTTTCCATGTAAAAAATTTCCACATTTGACACAAAATTAAAAAAAATATAAAAAGGTTACCTAAAAACCCCCCAATTTTAAAATAAATTTTTTTTTTTTTCCCCTTTTTTGCAATTTTAAAAAAAAAAAAATGTTTAAATTCCCCGAAAAAAGGGGCCCATTGTTCTTAAGTTCCAAGGGAATTGAAAATTTATTTTTTTTTTTAAAAATATGGTTTGTAAAAATTTTCCTACCCACAAAATTTAAATTTAATTTTAAAGAAGGGGAAAATTTACTTTTCCCCCAAAAGGAATTTCAAAATAAAAAAAAAATTTCCCCTTTTTTTCCCCCCTTTCTTTGGGTAAAAAATCCACCATTTAAAAGAAAAACTATTTTTTAAAAAAAAAGGGTATTTCGGGGGGGCCCAAAAAAAAGGGCTTTTTTTTTTCATGAAATTTTTGGAAACAAAATTTGGGAACGAACCTTTTAAACACCCCGTTAGAAAAAATTAAGCAAAATGAAAAACCCGGGGCTGGGGTTTTTTGATTTTTTTTTGGAAACAAAGAGGGGAAAAATTTTTTTAAAATTTAAAAAATTTGTTTTTAAAAATTTTGATTTTGTTTTTAAAAGTAAAAATATGGTTTAAATATTTTTTTAAAAAAATTTGGGCCTTTTTTTAAAGACTTTTTTCCCTTACTTTTTTAAAAGCCAAGAAATTTTAAAAAAAAATTTGTTTTAATTTTTTAAAGTTGAATTTAAAAATTTTTTCATATTTAAAATTAAAATTTAAATGATAAAATTTTTTTTAAATGAATTTAAAAGGGGAATTTTAAAAAATTGAATTTTAATCTTTAAATTTTTCCAAAAGTTTTTTGGAAAAAAAAAAATGTTTTTTTTTTAAGCTTACTTTAAAAATTTAAAGCTTAAAAAAAATTTTTAAAAATTTTAAAAAATTTAAACGGGGGGAAAATTAAAAAAACAAAGGTTTGTGAAAAAAAAAAAAAAAAATATTATTTAAATATCTTGCATGAAAAAAACCCAAAAAAATTTTAAAAAAAAAGGGTGGGTTTTTTAAAATTTTACAAAGTTTAAATAACTGGGAAAAACAAAAAAAAAAATTTGAAAATTTTTATTTTTTTTTTTTTTTCGTTTTTGGGACTTTTTAAGTTTTGTAAATGAAAATTTTTTTGGGGGAATCAAAATGGGTTTAATTTCCCCCCTTTATTTTTTTTTTTAAAAAAAAAAAAAAATTTTTAAGGTTTTAAAATAGTTTTTTAAAAATTTTTAAAAATTTATGGTTTTAAAAAGGTTTTGGGAAAAAAATTTTTTAATACCTTTTTTAAATTTTTTTAATAAATTTTTTTTATGTTCAAAGAAAATTTTACAAAGGGGTTTAACTTAAATTCAAAAAATTTTAAAATTTAAATTATTAAAAAAAATTTAAACCCTTTAAATTTAATTTAATTTTAAAATTTTTTTATTTAAATTTAAAACTTTATTTTAATTTATTTTTTTCTTTTATTTTAAACCCAAGGCTTCCCCTTTTTAAAGTGAGGTTCCAAAAAGTGCGATACCTTAAAAGGGGGCAGAAAATTTAAATAACCACCCTTTTTTCTGTCCCCGGGGAAGTAAAAATTTTCAAAAATGTTTTTTTATTACCTAAAAAAAAAATAAATAAAAAAAAAATTTGGGCCCCTTTTTTAAGTTGGCTTTAAAAAAAAAATTTGGGAAATTCCATTGATCACCTTGGTAAAAATTTTTTTAAGGGAAAATTAAAGTAAATTTATAAGGGGCCCCAAATTTTTTAAAATTAAATTAATTAACCCAAAAAAAAATTTTTTCTAAAAATTCTACCCTTTTTTTGTTAAATTTAAAAAAATTTTAAATTATTAAAATTTTTTTTTTTCCAACAAAAGGTTTATTTTTTTTAAAAAGGGTTTAAAGCAAAATTAAATTTTGAATATATCCAGGGTTTTTAAAATACATTTTTTTTAATTTAATTTTTTTTTAAAAAATTTCAATTTTAAAAAAAAATTTTTTAATTTTTTGAATTCCCCTTTTTAAAAAAAATATTTTTCAAAATAATATAAAAGCTAAAATATATTAATTTTAAAAGTTTTTTTTTTTAACGGGGGAAGAAAATAAAAAATTTTAAAATTTTTCGAATTTTTTAACTTCCTTTGATCATGAAATTTTTTTAATAATTTTTTAATATTTTAAAAATTTATTTTATTTTTAAACAAATTTTAAATTGTTCTATCTAAATTGGTGGAAGTAATTTTTTTTTACAAAAGGGTTTGTAGGTTCGGGGGTTTAAAAAAAAATTTTTGTTTTCCCCTTTTTAAAGCTTTTTTCAAAAATGTTTAAGGTTTAAATTATTTTTTTTAAAGACTTTTTTTATTTTCCCGGGGAAAAAAATTTTCTATTAATTTTGGTTTAGGGGTTTGAAATTTTCCCCTAACATGGTACAAAAACTTTAAATAAATTTTTTTTTATTTTTTTTTTGCAAAAGCTAAAAATTTTTAAAAAAAAGTAAATTTGTAATAACAATGATTTTTCCCAAAATTTTTTTTTAAACCAGGAAACTTTACTTTAACATTTCTTTAATTTAATATAGATTAAAAATTTTTTAAAAGTTAAAAAAATTGTTTTTCCCAAAACCAAAAAAGGGGAAAATTTGCTATTGGAATAAAAAAAAAAGGGCCCCTTTTTTAAGTTTAAAAATTTTTGAAAAATTTTGAATAGGGTGGGTTTTCATTTGGGCCAATTTGAAAGTTAAGACCTGCTGATTCAGCCATGGTCTTTTCCCATTTAAAAAACCCAACATTTTCCTCGTTTTTGCGGGAAAAAAAATTCGCGGTAAAAAAAGGCATGAAAAAAATTTTTCCAACAATTTTTCAAAATTGCAAAAAAAAAATTGTTTTAATATATTAAAATAGGGGGTTTGGGGGGGTTTTTTTTGGGGGGGTTTTTTTTTTTTGGGTTTGGGGGGTTTTTTGTGTTGTGTGTGGGGTTTGGGTTTTTTTTTTTTTGGGGGGGGTTTTTTTTTTTGTGTTTTTTGGGGGTTTTGGTTTGGGTGTTTGTGGGTGGGGTTTTTGGGGTTTTGGGGGGTTTTGGGGTTGTTTGGGGGTTTTTTGGGTTTGGGTTTTTTGGGTTTTTTTCTACCAATACCAAAAATTTGTCAGGACGAAATTTTTTTCCCCCCAATGAACAGAAAAATTCCAAAGGAATTAAAAAATTTTAAAAAATTTTCTCCCATTCGAAAATTTGTTCAAGGGGCCTTTTTACCTAAAACTTTTAAAAAATTAATTTAAAAATTTTTAAATTTTGGGTTTTTAAAAAATTTTACAATTTTTCCCCGTTTAAAAAAAATAATTTTTTAAAACTTTTGAAAAAACCCAAAGATTAAAAAATTGGGAGGTTAAATTTTCCCGTCCCTTTTTTAAAAAGGGAAAATGAGAAGTTTTTAGGGGGAAATTAAAAAAAATGATTTTTTAAAAAATGTAAAAAACTTGTGTTAAAAAAGTTTAATTGTTTTTAAAAGGGGAATACTGAAACAAAAATTTAATTCCAAAGTAAAAGAAAATTTTAAATATTTTAATTTTAAAAAAATCCCCCCTTTACAAACCCCTTTGGGGAAAATTTTAAAAAAATTAACCACCCCTTTTTGAAAGGAAAAAATAATTTTAATCCAAAAAAAATTTAAAAAAATTTTTAATATCCTAACTAATAATTTTTGTTTTTTTAAAGGTTTAACATTTATTTTAAAATTTTTCTTATAAAAGTGGTGTTCAAAAAACTTTTTTGGAAACCAAAACTGGATTGAATTGTTCAAAATTTTTTAAAAACAATTTTCGTTAATTCTTGTTTTGTCTCTTTTTTTTTTACAAAAAAATTTTTTTTTTTTTCAAAAAAAAATAAAAGAAAAAAAAATTTTAAATACAAGCCAAACCCCATAATAACAGACCACAAAAAATTTTAGGCCCAAAAAAAAAAAAAAAGTTTTTAAAAAAAAATCCCAAGAATTAGGTCATAATTTTTTTTTACTGCAGTCTCTGAAAAAACTGGTAGATAAAAGTAAAAAAAAATTTTTGCCCACCGTTTAATTTTTTTTAACCTTTCATTTTTTTTTTAAAGCAAAATTAAAACTTTCTTTTTTATTAAATTTCCCAAGTGTTTTTAAAATTTAAAAAAATAAAAAAAAGGCCAAATTTTTTAAAACGGAAAAAAGGGTAAGGTATTAAGAAATTTTAAAAATAAATTTGAAAAAAAATAAATAAGGGGTTTTAAATTTTATAAAAATAAAAAAAAATTTTAAAAATTTTTTTTAATCAAACTGTTTTAATGTTTTTTTTTTTAGCCCCTTAATTTTTAATTTTAATTAAAACGTTTTTTGTTTAATTTTTTTTAAAAAATTTTTCCCCGTATTTTGGCAAAGGGGGAAATAAAAAAATTTTTAAAAAAAAAAATTTTCCTATTTTATTTTTAAAATTTTTGTTAAATTTTTTAAAAATAAATCAAAAAAAAATTTTATTTTTTAAAAAGGAATTTTTTTTTTTTTGGGGTTTTACAAAAAAGTAGGAAATTTAAAATTAAAAAAAATTTTTTTTAAATTGTTTTTTTTTTTAAAATTTTTGGGTTTTTAAAAACTAAAAATTTTTAAAAATTTAATTTTTAAATATTAAAAGGAAATTTTTTTTTGTTTTTCAAAAACAAAAAATTTTCTTTTTAATAAAAAAAGGGAAAAAAAAAAAATATTAATAAAGTTAAAGATCTAAAGTAAAAATTCGCCCAATTTTAAAAAAAATCAAAGGAGCCACACTTAAGTTCATACCAAAAAAAATTTTGCAAGGTTGATTCATGTAAGATAAATTTTTAAAAAACTAAAATTTGAAAAAAAGGATTTTTTTTTTTTAATCATTTTTAAATTTTAAAAAACATTTTTTTTATATTAATAAAATTGTGAAAAATTAAGAGAAATTTTAAAAAAAAGAATAAAAAAAAGTTCCTACTGTTTAAAAAAAAACCCCCTAAAACTAAAAGGGGGGTGTTTTGTTTTTTTGTTGTGCCCTCCCCCCCCAATGTTTTTTTTAAATTTCAAATAAAGTTTTTCAAAATAAACAATTAAAGTACCAGAAATTGTTTTTTTTAATATTTTCTTTTCAGCCATTAAATCCCAATTTTTTTTTAAACGCTTTTAAATTTTTTAAAATCTCAAAAATCCCAAATTTTAAAAAAAAAAAAATTAAAATTTATTACTTTTTTTCTGAAAAAAATTTTGGTTTTGGGCCCAATTTTTTTTAAAAAAAAATATTTTTAAAAAAAAACAATAGTAATAAAACCAAATTTTTTTAAAAGGGGGAAAGCAATAATAAAAATTTAAAAAAAATTTTCCTGTTTTAAAAAATTTTTGGGTAAAACTAATAAAAAAATTTTACTTTTTTTATTTATTGAATAATCCTTAAATTTTAAAAGGTTGTAATTATTTCTAATAGTGTTTTTTTTGATAATTACAGGTTTTTAAAAGTAAAAAGGAAAAAAAGGGGGGGGAAAAAAAAATAACTAATTGGGATTTAACCCCAAAATTTGGGGGAAGAGAAATGGGAATAGTATAAAAAAGTTTTTGGAATTTTTAAAAAATTTTAAGCCCAATTTTTTTAAAAGTTTTTTTTCCCATCTTTATAATCCCCTTTTGGTTTAAATTATAAAAAAATTTTTGGAAAAAAAATTTTTCAAAAACAAAACTTTTTAATTTTAAATACAAAAGATTTTTTTTGGGGGAAAAGGCTATAAAATTTTTCCTTTAATTGTGTCAATGTGTTTGGGGAAATAAAAAAAAATTTTTTTAAAACCCCTTTCCGAAAAATTTTTTTAAAATTGAAAAAAAAAGAAACTTAAAAAAATTTTTTAAGGGTTTATTAATTAAGAAAAAATAAATTTTTTTAAATTTTTTAAACATAAGAAAAGGAATTTTTTTGGGAAAACAAAAAAAATTTTTTAAAAGTAATAAAGAAAAAGTAAAATAGGGTTTAAATTTTTTTAAGGGTTTAAATCATTAAAATTGGGGAAAATTCAAAGTGCTTTAATAAATTTTTAAATTTTTTAAAAAAATTTAAAAAAAAAAAAAAATTAAATTCATTTTTTGATCAAAGTCTTTAAAAAAAAATTTTTTTTAAAATTAATTTTTAAATAAAGAAAAAATTTTATTTTTTTAAAAAAAAGTTGAAATTAAACAAAAAAACGTTTTGATTCTTATTTTTTTTTGTGTTTTTTAGATTTTCTTTTATTTTTCAATAAAAAGTTTTACATGTTTTCAACGCCCCCAAAAAAGTGGTCGGAATGATAATTTCAAAATTGTTTTTTTTAAACTTCAAAAAAAATAAATTAAATGTTAAGGAAAGGTTGAAAATTATTAATAATTTTCTTTTTTTTTTCCCCCCAATTTTTCCCCCTTATAAATCAAAATTTTACCGGGAAATAAAAATAAGGGTTTTTTTAAGAAAAGTTTAAATATTGTTAATGTTAAAAAAAACAATTTTTTTACAAAAAATTTTTAAAAAATTTTTAATAAAAAAATTTTTAATTTTTTTTGGGTTTTTTAAAAAAGAAAAAAGGAATTTTAAAATGGTTTTTCCTTGAATAAAAATTTTTTTAAAAAAAATTTTTTTCCCTTTTTTTTTTATTTTTTTAAAATTAAATTAAATTTCAAGTTTTTTAATTTTTTTTTTTTTTTAAATAAACGAATTTTTAGAAATTTAAAAAAAATGGGAAAATTCCCCAAAAAAAAAAAATTTTTTAAAATTTTTTTTGATAAATTGAAAATTTTTAATCTGAATTTATTTTTTAAATTTAATTTAAAAAAAAAAAATTTTCACAAACCCCATAATCCAAAAAGGGATATTAAAACGTTTCTAGAAAAAAATTGGGAAAAGAAAAAATTTTTTAAAGTTTTAAAACCCCGGAGTAAAAAAAAAAGGCCTTCAAAATTTTTCCAAATCCTAGAGATTTTTTTCCCTCCCAATTTTAAACTGTTTAAATTTTTTAATTTTAAAAAAAAATATAAAGGGTAAAAAATATGGTAAAAAATTTTTTTTTATTGAATGAAAATAAGAAAAAAAAATTTAAAAATAGGTAAAAAGTATTATAAGTTAAAAAAGGGGAAAAATTTTTTTTTTGTTTTCATCATAGAATTAAGATTTAAATTCTTTTTTTAAAATTTTAAAAAATCAAAAAAAGGTGAAAAGAAAAAAATGAAAAAAAAAAAAAAAAAAAACCAAATTTTAGGGGAAAATTTTTTAAAAGGGGAAAATTTGAAAAAAAATTAAAAAAAATTTTGTTTTTTTTTGTAAAAAAAAGTTAAAGACACTACAAATTGTTTTTTTTTAAAAATTGTAAAATTTATTTTTAAAAACTTTAAAAAATTAAACCCCAATTTCCATATTTTCCCAAAAGGGCCCAACCTTTTTTTATTTTGTTTTTTTTATTTCAACAGAATTTATTTTTTAAAATCCTTTTAAAAAAACTAAGTTTTAAAAATAATATTTAAAAAATATTGAAAATCAAATTTTTTTTAAATTTTTTTAAAATTTAACAAAAAAATTTTTTTGTAAAAAAAATTTTTAAAATTATCCCCCTTTGGGTAAAGAAATTTTTTAAAAACAAAAATATCTTTTTTTAACCTCAATAAAAATTTAAAAAAAAATTTTTAGTAAAAAAGTTTTGGTATTTTAAATAAATCTATAAAAAAAAAAATTGAAAAAAGTTTTATCCCTTTATTTACCTTGTTTTTTTGGGAATTTTTGGAATAAAAATATTTTTTTTAAATAATATATTAAAAAAAAAATTTATTTAAAAAATTTAAATTGTATAAATTTTTTTGGGAAAAAATTTTTTTTTTTTTTAAAAAGTTTAAAAATTTTTTGGTTTTAAAAAATTCCAAAAACTTTTTTTTGAAAACTTTTTCTTTTAAAAATTTTTAAAAGATCTTTATTGAAGTTTAAAAAATGTAAACAAGAAATTTTTTTCAAATTTTTTTTTTTTAAAAAAAAAAAAATTCAAAAAAAACAATTCCTTGAAAAAGAAAAAAATGTTTTTTTTTTTAAAAAAAAAAATATTTTTAAATTAAAAACAAATTTTAATTTTAATTAAAAAAATTTCTAAAATTTTAAAAAAAATAAAAATTAATTTCATTTCAAAAAAATTTTCAATTAACTCCTTAAATTTTTATTCAAAATTAAAAAAAAAACAAAAACAAATTTTAATAAACATAAATAACAAAATTAAAAATACCAAAAATAGGCAAAATAAAGGGAAAACGTTTTTAAACAAAAAATTTTTAAAACCCTTTTTTTTCCTGGTATCTTGGGGGGAAATTTTAAAAAAAAAATATTATTTTGGGTTTTTTTTCATTAAAATTTTTAGAAAAAATTTTTTTTTTTTTGATTTTAATTTGCAACGATAAAAAAAAAAAATTTTTTAATTTTTTTTTTTGGGTTTTTAAAACCAAAAATTTTAAAATTTTTATTTAAAAAAATTTTTTTTTTAAAAATCTAAAAAAATTTTTTTATAAAAAAAAATTTTTAATAAATTTTTTTTAATAAATCAAATAGGTTTTTTTTTTACAAAAAAAAAAATTTTTTTTGGGAAATTTTTCCAAAAAAGGAATGGGTGAAAAAAGTTTGTTTTTATAAAATTTTAATTAATATGAGGTTTTTTTATTTTAAAACCTTAATTTATTTTAGATTTACTAACTTAAAAAAAAAAAAATTCTTAGGAAAAATTTAAAAAAGTTAATGGCCAAAAATTTTCAAATCGTTTAAGGGAAATCCAAAAACCGTTGGGGGGGAACTAAAATTTTTTAAAAAAGTTTAATTTTTTATTAAAAACCTAAAAAATTTTTTTTTTAAATGGGAATGGATTATTTAATTTAAAAACAAATTTTTTTTTTTTAAAAAGTTTTTTTTAAATAAAAAAAAACTAAATTTTTAAGTTCAAAAATTTTAAAAATTAAAAAATTCCCTTCTTTTAAAATGCACCGGGGGGTTTTCCCGATTTCCCCCCTTAAAAAAAACCCAAAAAGGTCCACGCCATTAAGCCTGGAAGGAACCACGAATACGACTAAATGATCTGCTAAGATTCCAGCCCAAGCATTTACTGAAAACTGATGTTGTGGGCGATTTGGTTTTTTGATAGCATGAGGATTACTGTCTGCACAAGTGTGGTTGTTATGGAAGTTAATGATAGCTGTTCTTGTAAAGTGAGTGTTTGGATCAGCACATTTTCCCAGAAGCCATCGACAAAAAGCAACACGGGGAGCGTAGTTTGGGACGTGCTGGAAGTGGTATGGGTGTAACTGGTACTTGTGTAGTATTCTCCGAATACTAGATTGGCTGACATTAAACTGTAGTGACAATTCTCTAGTGCTCCTTAAGGATAATCAGAAATAAGAAATAACTCTTCTAATTCAACAGTCCTACATGATCGGGCGATACCTGCATTACTATGCTCCGAAGATTTCAAAGAACCTGTTACAGATAGGCGTTGATGAATAGTGGCAACACATCTTGCGCTTGGACACCTGCGGTTAGGAAAGTTCTATTGATACAGACGTCTTGCTGCAGTAGGCCTACTATTGCAGCGTCCCAAACCATACATTAAATGCATGTCTGCTAATTTAGTGTTTGAAAAAAAATGAATATTACCTTCCAGTTTTAATAAATGAAACACACAACACAAAAATCACTAATAAAATGGATGAAAATAACTGGTTAAAATAATTAACACTGACACACAGTATCTTTACAGTTTGTTGTTTTTGTTGAACAATGAGGTGAGATATGTCATCTAATAATAAATGCCCAGCTAATTATTTATTATTTAAAATGTTTTAAATCACTGTTGTTTGAATGATTAATTACCAATCAGATACTCATTCCTTATTATACAACAGCAAAAGTTTGCTATGTAGTATAATTCGTGAGGAGTCAATTTTATACCTTTTTTACACATTTAGTTAACTTTGCTTATTATAGTTGTTTTCAAAATTAAATTCTCTAAAATCTGTAATAGGAAAAACAATTTGTTGATTGGTCATTTAACAATGTTATTGGACATCAAACATTTAAAACGGTATTTTTGTTATTAGATTTTTGGCAAATTTCATACTTTTTCTCAAAAACTGTTCACACTAAAACCTCTAGAGTGGTTTAATTATATTTTTTCATGTGATTTTCCTTATAAATCCACCTTATTTGAGTTAAAAAGTAAGTACAAAACATTTCAGAATCACTTAATTTCACCAGGTGAATTGAAAACAAAGCAAAATCTTTCGCCAGCCATTACTCACTAATGGAGCGTTTCCGGACCTACCTTTATATATCATTTTTTTCTTATTTTCATCTCTAGTATCACGTCTTAAAATATTGTACCATATTTCTGACTCAACCTGTATATATATATATATATATATATTATATATATATATATATATATATATATATATATGTATAAAAATAAATATAAATATATATATATATAAATATATGAAATATAAATAATATAAATATATATATATTTAAATGTATTTATATATATATATACATGTTATATATAATATAAATACATATATATATATATATATATATGACTTTAGATCATTTAAAAATTGAAATAAAAACTAAAACTGGTATAACCATGCATAATAACGTAAATTACACACAATAAATATATTTACTATACTGTAACATGCTTTCTATTTGAATTAGTATATGTCCCCAAATGAGCCTGATCACCTCATTAAAATATCTAGTTAAAGAGCTAACCTTTAATGTTTGGACGAAATATTCAAGCCTGGAAGTATTTCGTTTTGCCTAACCTACCATAAGGGCGCAGGAGAAATTCATTTAAGCGAGTGAAGGACATCGGCTACTGCTACAAGTAGGTCAACAGCTGTTACTGGTAGGGCAGGCTGTTGATAGTGATATTGATATTGATAGATTAATAGCGGCATCCCTGTTTAAACATGCCTACCAGTAAGGAACATTCTAGTGGCTTCTGGGCATTGATGATACGACATCGGACACTAGATGAACCCTCTACACTACGGCGGATTACTTTGATTTACAGAAGAAACATTTTAGAGGTAAACAGGTGTCCCTTATTAATAATATGTATAATCATGGACAGAATATCAATTACCGATTTTATCAATTCAATCCCCAACCATAATGAAAGTATCAGTAATATTTTGAGTAAAGGGTCGATTGACCGTAGTAGGCGGAAGCGTCACCTCGTGGCGTTGCCGAAAATATTTCCATGTCTGGAAAAAATAATTATATATTCAAAAAATATATCCCAATAATTTAATGAAGGTGTAAAAATCTATTTATATAATAGGATTGTTGATTTCTGTATGTAAATTATTAATGACATAACGTTACCTTGCTAATTACGGATGTTATAATATTTTTATCCTTGTGGCCTAAGTAATTTAAAGCCTAATAAATATGAAATAATTTTATCTTGATCGCCAAAATAAATAAAAGATAGTTTCTGTTCATATAATTGTATTATTTTACTGGAAGCCTCCCATTATTTCATGTAACTGCCCTATTTCAGTAGGTTAAAAATAATTTCATCATCGTTGTAATAATTCATTTGTACTTCTAGTATGAAATGCAATTCAAACGTTATAAAGAAATCATAATGAATACAATTAATCAGTCATGATAATTACAAAAATGTTTGTCTAAACTAATTAATTATATAGTAATTACAAATAAATCCCTTTTTATGTTTAGTATACATGCAATCTAAATTAGTAGTATACAATACCAACTCTTATTTAATAATACATTTAAAGTATAGTCATGTATATTTATGTATTTAATGGTTGTAGTACAGTAGATGTTAAACAATATAAACTATGAAAACAACTTTGAGTTACAGCTTAATTATCTAAATAATTTTATTAATGCTAATTTGATTAAACCAATTTATAATTTTTATGTCTTGTAAAACAATGTCGTCATGTCACAAGTCTATGTGTCACCATGAAAAATATTTGTAAATAACAGTTGTGTACTCTAAGCTTATTTTCTATGTCACTAAATTTAATGTTTGCACGCTCAGTAACATAGTAATTTTCCTCTAAAATAATATATACCTATATAATCTTTAGTATCTAGTATTGGTATTGCACTGTGCAATGTGTGATTGATTATTATTTTAATAAAAATGTTTCTTTGAAAATAATTAATGATACAGGCAGTAATAATGCTAAACTTAGTAAATACTAAAAGCAATTTAGTCCGAAAAGCACTCAATTTTTAGTCACAAAACTATTTTCCGCTATGATACTTCTACCTTTTAGTAACTGTAATTGATGTTGCAATCCCGTGAAGATGCTGCGACAGTTACTTTTAAAATATGTCTTTTACTGTTGTCTTGAATTATTATTCGTTATGGTGCTTTCGTTATTGTATTTAATATTCAGTGTAGTTAAAACTTTGAATACGTTGTATGTGAAGTAATTTTAAGAGCTGGGCTATCATCTTTGTACATTGTGCAGGGTTTTTACTCCCTGGAGTCTGATCGTGGCTGTTGGACTGAGGATAAGTCTGTTAGCCCCAACTGTTGCTGCGCTCTCCGAGTTGCTGTTGTCGGCAACCGCCTGTTCGTCTGCCGTGCAGTATCGACCGACACTGCCGTACCGCACATCCGGTTCACCGGCGATCGTGTGCTTCCTCTCGGTTCGGTCGACTTCGTTGAAGTTACCGGGCATGGACTTGTCGTCTTCTGGTGAGTGACTTACAAATTTGATGGTGACCTCTCAGGTATATTATATTCCTCTCCGAGACGGGGTCCATTCCTCTCGATGTACCTCTCGAAGGATCATCAGCGCCTGGGACTCCAAAAATAAGTGTTACATCAATTATTACTCTTTTACTGTCTTTAGATTTTTAAGTTGGTTAATGTTAAATGTTTGCTTATATATTTGTATCGTAAGAGGGGTTTAATTATCTTAAGATATCTTATCTAAGTCTGTGTGGTTATATTAGTAATAGTTTTGGTTATATCTATATTTTTTTCACTGTAACCCAGATTAGAGCCAATACTGGCCGGAACTGTTATAAAATAATATAGGATACGTTTTTTTGCCCATTACGTGAATTATTGCAATAAACTCGAGTCTGTTAAGTTCTGTAGTCTTGAGTTTTCTCGTCTTCACAGCTTAATCATCAGTTTCCTATACTTTTACTATAAAGTACTCTACTAAGATCCAAGAAAAGCTAAGGATTCAATAATATAGTGACATTAATATAGTTTGAGTCACGCCAAACATTTTCCTACTTACTAAATTTATAAATATATTCTTATTCTCACAATTAAATTTAACGTTTATTGTAAACGGTTTCATCGACCTATGGTAATTCTCTTGGGTCCCAACACCTGCTTACCCTGGTGAAGTCCTGGAACCTGGAAAGGACTGGTTCCTTGTTACAGTCCCTGGAGTCTCCTTCCAAAACAAGGTGGCGCCTCAAAATAAATATTGAACATTATTCGTCGTTTGTTGTGGACATCGCCTAAGACTTGGAACAACTTACCCCCCTTTCCCCTGAACTAGCCAGCATCAGTAACAGAGACTGGCGTGGACTGTTACTATACTTGCTGCCCTAATGTCAGTATATTATAGAGTCACAGTGAGAGTGTTTAAATGTATAATTGAGTGTTCCCTTATGCAAGAAATATACACCAATAACCAACCAAAACCTAATTTTCTGACTAGGATTGAGAGAATTTCTGTCTATTCCTCTATATCCATCTATTCTTCTCTATATTAAGTGAATATTCCTGTATATTAACAATACTTAGGTCAATGGTGGTGCATGTCACTCCATTAGAACAACAAATATGTCAATAAGCTAAGTACTATCATACGAGATTTAAACATGTGATATATTATCAAATATGAATTATTCGTACAATAAAAGGAAACAAATAATACAGTGAAAGTCAATGGTGAAATTTGGTGACAATGTCAGCACATTCTTGCGTTGTAGTACCCTCCCTACCACACAGGAACCTTTATTATCTAACAACCTCTAAAAACCTAACACAAATTAAACTAAAATGTTAATGAATTATATGGCATGTCCTAGGATGATAATCGTTGTAACACATTGAAGGTGTTATGAATTATGTGAAAATATCAAAGGATAAAGATCATATGCTGAATTAAAATGTTTCATGAAAATTCATTTCTACATAGACAAGAATAAGGTATACTATAGTGCAACGATCGAATTTGGCTGAGCGTTATTGATACCTATCGCCCAGTAAGGTTGACACAATTTTCTTGTGCCTGCCGAGAATATTTGAAAACGTATTTTCTGCATTATGTCTCTCTATCTTACCGCAAAACATCTCGAGAATAACATTTAGCTGTGGGCAAGAAATATTGCATGCAATCTTAGCAAAGCCTGTTACGGGACGTGTGTTATGGCGTTCCGTTTCTACTGTTTTGTTGAATCAGGATACTATTCTATTCAATTAATAAACGTATAAAATCAAATATTCCTATTTAAATATACGAAACTCTTAAATTTTGAAAAATACCCATTACACGTAGCTATGAATTGGTGCGTTATGATACGTTGAAGCTGTTACCTATTGGGTATTTTTTTATTGTAAATTTTTATTTTTGCAGGTTTCTATATTAGTCAAAACTGTGCACTTTGGCTCTGGCTCTCTGAATTTGGAAAAACGACATGGACGATTTCAAATAGGAAGGACATTTTTATGAAGCCGGGTCGATTTTATTTATACGATGGGCTCCCTACAAAATCTCTTAAATGATCTTTTTTTATTAATAAAAAGCATATTTTCTACTTACCTTCTTTATTTACTAAACCAAAGATTTTTTAACTGCAATCAAAATTAAAATTGTCCAAGACTGAACTAACCATAAAAGTAACGGCTTGGTTATTAACTCCGTAAAAAGGTACAACTCAGACTTTTAAGAAATGTACTAGTACACATATAATGACTAAAAGAGGTTTAAGTGAGTCATGATAAAGTTATTTTATTAAATATCGATCTATTATTTATTATTTGATATAGAAGATTTTAAGGGACATGTACACTCCTCTTCAGTTATACATTGGAAGTTCGAGTTTATAACCTTATCGTATTCAGCCTTTCTTGTCCATTTTCCAAGGCTTAATTAATTAGTTGCCCTAGTTTGACTTATATAATTAGTTTGAGCACCTTCCTTCAAGCAAGGTTACAAGGAAGAACGAATTTACCTGCGCTCGCGGAACCCAAATACTATCCCTTCAACAAATAAACGCTATCTTTATGTCAGGTTGCGTTTTACGTACTCGCCACTGAGATGAAGGGGCAATAATCTTTTTAACATCAGTTTAAATGAAGATTTCGATATGCCGATTAGTAGCGATAAATAAGTTATTTTGAAAAACACGTTTAAACGAGACTATAAAAATGCAATAAAAAACAAGCATATGTCTTATTGATGATATTATTTGAATTTCCCTAATTATTTAAATGTTAGTGAATTCAATAATATTTAGTTCGATTTTCTCCACGTACAAGCACTTTACTGACCACTCTTCTCCGCTCATACTTGATATCTTCTCTTCTCAGAGAGCTATAGCTTGAGAAATCGATATTATGTATTTAGCTACATAAACTTTGACTTCCACACAAATTAACTCAATGGATTTTAAATAGATATTACCCTATTCCGACGAACTGTACTAATGGAACACTCTCTGGGCCGCAGAAACGAGCCGGAATCTTTATAGTAATGATCTAACAGCACTTTAAAACGTCTTCTAGACTTAATACTATTGTTATATTTCGAAATTGATATATTGTTTAAAAATTTTAGTAGCTGCTTTTTACTGTGGTTGGATTTTTTGTTATGTCCAAGGTTTGCCAATTTTGCAATGTGATGGGATATTATTCTAAAAAATAGTTTAGTCTACATTTTAATCAAAAATAACTCGTGGCTTCCAGTAAAATTGTCGTTAGTTAAATTTCTCTTGAACACCCTACCAGTAAAATGGTTACAAACTCTTAATATCAATTCAGAAGTGGTCGCATTTGTTTCAGTAAACCTTAGGAAATAAAAATATTTTAAAATTTTCAATACATCATCACTTGATCTAGTTAATTTACCCTTCGATTTAAAATCAGTAAAACGTGATTATAAGATCAAAATCATTGGCATGGCGTATAGAACTACAGTTTAATATTTTTTTTCAATTCGTCTTACATTGATGCAACAAATATTATATAAAATGTTATCATTAAAACTAGAAGTGTGTTAATTTTCTATAACATACACGGCACTATCAATTTCACTATTATCATATAAAGACAAATCCAAATCACACTTATCACTTATCAAAACCTAACTCAAAAAGGGCGAGGTGTGAATTGGGATAAGATTTAAGATGGTTAGCATTCTCAAAATCTCTGACACTATTTTGGAAGATCAGTTGTCTTAACGCCCAAGTGAACTGTTTAGTATTTGGATTATTATTGTTTCTACCCTTACTACTTCGAACACAGATGAAAAATAATTCTAAATTGTCTTGACTAAACCTATAGGCTAACAAATAGTTAAAATCATCCAAACTCACAATCTGTCTCTTAAAATAGAAATTCTCTTCATATTACTCCTAAAACAAACATTTTCTTTGCATGATACAATACTGATCAGTTTTTTTCCAATTTTTCCTCTCTTAAACATTTCGTCATCCTCTTCCTTGTTTTCTAACTATATGGAATCCTTAAAGCCTCTTCCGAATGGATTCATACTGTTCAAATAATCAAAAAGATTATTAATTATTCTTACGAAATGAACAGTTGGTAAACATTTTATGATCTGTGGATGTTGTTTTACATACAAATATTCTAAAGCATCCGCTACGCTGGAGCTTAGTCTGTGCTGCAACCTTCACATGCATTTTTCGGTTTTTGTAGTAAACATTTTTGTCCTATAGTGTACTGAATGACGATAACACATGGGGGTGGTGACTTCTGAGATCGTAGTAATAAATACTCGAATTTCTAATTTTACTTATAAGTTCAATTTAATTAATGATACTTACAAGCACCACTTTTAGTTGGTAAATTAAATGTATGCCTTGCCACGTTGCTGCCAATTTGAGTACAAGAACAAAAAATGTATATCTGATAGGTGGGCCTAAAATATCCAATGTTCTATAGAATTATGCCTACGATATTTCACTTTATAAAACTTTAAGATTTTACTTCCCTTCGCAATATGTAGACTCAAAACCCGGGCGTCGGCGTCTTGGCACGATACTTTGAAGCTGTAGTCTAAGAAGGGTTATTTCTAGTCGGTAATTACTAGAAGAGGAGTACAAGTTATGAAAGTGGTAGCCATCTACTCAAATAATACGTGAGCTCGCCTAAAACAAATTCGCGACGGTATTAGCCATTTAAGCCACTGGCTAACTAGGTTGTGAAATGTTGCATTATATAAAATGGAACTAACTAACGGTACAATAGTTTGTTACCGGTACACATTTTTAAACCCAGTTTGTTGTAAGTTGTTGTAAGCTCTTTTACATATTTCAAACAAATCCTGCCTGACTCAGATTCCATAATTTTCATGTTCGCTAGAGCATTTCGTACAGGTTTTACCATGTGTGGTGGATCCAAAATAGCACAAATATCATAATTAATGGTGTAGATTTAAAAAACTGTGTTTCAGGGAATTTATAACCTAAATGGTTTGAAGCACTTAGATTAGTGCTTGTACCGTCAAAGGTCACACTTTGAAAATTACGCCCACTTCACTCAGTTTTAGTATAGTCACTTTAACTACTTTAACCTGTGGCTTCTTTTATTCCATCTACGCTAGCGCAACTCTTCACCATGTCACAAAATAACAATCATTGCCAATATTGACATCGAAATAGAACACATTAAAAAAGTAGTGGGTGGCTCAGAGCAGACGTTATGATGTACCTAATACGAAACGTAGCCAACAATGCATTAAACCGATGATTCGTGTTTGTACATAAAATGGCTTGATGCCGTATCGTCACGTTGATCCCCGCACAACGCGGTGAGTTCTTTCCCACTTCGAGCCCCTGGGCGACTGTGAAAACACCCGCAACGCACAACTGTATGTGACCGGAAAACACAACATGTGGCTTATGGGCAGTGCGCGTTTCAGTAGTATAGTTCGTTGCCCTATTAACGTTTTCTTGGTAGTGCCAACTTTGGTTGCTTACTTCTAACAGGTAAAGCATTAGGCATGAACACTTTCTCTCCACCCGCATAAATAATTATCAATCTCTCATTCTAGTAAATCGGAAGGTGTATTCCTATATTTGAGTAATCAGATCAAGTTTGGTTAGATACGTGAAATGATGATATATAAGACACATTTAAATAAATTATTGTGCGTCCTTGCTCTCCGTAATGTTGTAATGCTCTGAAATATGTTATCCTTTTCTCTGGGATTTCTGGTTTTTTAATTAAGAATTTCCTCTTTTTGCTGTCCTACGCCAAACAAACCTCAATTCCTTTAATATCCACCTCAAACTTTTCTCACATCCCTGGAAGTTTATTTTTTCCCTTAGCGCCTCCCTCAATAGTTTTTTAGTCCATATCCGATGTTCTTTAATGTGAAATTGTACACTAGTCTTCTCACTACACACTTATCGAATCATATAAATAAGTAACTGTTCTACGCCGTCGGCTTTTGTTTGTAGCAAAACTTGCCTTGCACTGATTACTAACCTTCAATGTTTAAACTCACCGTTTATGTGAATTACAACTCGCTCTGATACACCAGTTACTAGAGCAGTTCTTTGACGAGCCTTCAATAAAGAAATATTAACGGTTCGATGGTCTGTCTGTACCTTTATAAATTTATAAACATTACTCACAATTTCGAGAATTATTCTACCTTTGAATTTCGACTGTAGCTCATCAGACATTATCAGTAAAAACAAATCTCCAACAACCACTACACTCAGCACCGTCACAAAACAGACGGACTTTTAGCGAAAACATGTCTTATGAGTTATCGGCGTCAGCCTCCGTTCTCGAAATCTTACTAACTCCTTAGTCTCAATAAACTCATCTCACTCGCTAAAAACCAGTAGGTTTTGTGACAGTGTGGGGACCTTCAAAGAAGACATTCTTGTCATTTACTTTTTGAGAATTAACTAAACGTGAATGTTATCTTTAAACCAAAAATTGTGTTGTTAATAATATAGGAAACCAGGTGGTTTAAATACAATATATATCTCTTTTAGTTCATTTTTTTTAATTAATATTCTTTGTTAAAACTTCAAACATTCTACTTAATATCGTATAAAACGTCTATGGTATTCATTTATTATTGTTATTATTAGTTACATAATGTAATGAAAAATTGAGTGCAAAGCGGCAAATAGTTAATAGAAATAGTTATAAAACTGAGAAATCCTGTAATAAGTAACAATAAGTAAAGGTTTTTAGATTAAAAGAATTACTTTATTTTATATATTAATTACCATTAATAATGTAATTTATACTTTTATATACTTTATTTAAATACATAGAAGAATCTTTTTTCTACCATGTCACTGAATGATATGTATAATATTTTTAAACTTCAACCCAATGAAGAAATCGTTTTTAATCGCCATATAAAGCTAGTTTAAGTCGTAAAAGCTGATCGTTGTTGACGTTATTGAATAATTTTAGAAATGAACATTTATTACTGGTATCACGCAAATTTTCCCGATACTTCAGCGGTGAGAGGAGGTGGTAATTAAAAGAATGAAATCGTTGAAGTATTCACTATTTTGGGAAAATCATGTTGCAATGTCTAAAAAGAGAACAATTATATCTTATCTTAAAATCCTTTCAATCAGACTTAATAAATAACTGGTTTCAGTTAGTTTAGGCATTCATTTGACTATACGTTTTAATACACGTACCTACATCTAATAGCGTGGTTCTTCATAGATTAGAATGAAACTTTTATTCTTATCTCTTTGCCTGTTACTGGTGAATTTATGTAAGTACCTAGTGTATTATTATTTACTGTAATTTTAATATACAGAGTCGTTTACAAAAATAATAAGGTAAAACTGTTCGAACCTGAAAAAGATAGATATACTGGTTTTTATAGGTAGAAAGTAGCCATCTTAAATATTTTATTGGTATTACATTAATATTAATTGAAGAAACAGAAACAATTATCCGAATTGTACTTTTATTTTTAACTCTTGATTCTCATATTTGTCAAATCTAATTAAATTCTAATAAGTGATGCCTCTTATTAGCGAATTTATTAATTATACATCTCTTATCTTTGCTGAAATCACATGTTAGATATAAATTTACCTAACAGAAATTCTTTAAAGAATAATATTAATGTGCACTATGTATTACAGAAATGTAGTAAATGATTGCGCTTCCTGTAATTTTTTTTGGAATGAGATTTGCAGTAATATTATTGGGAGCGTTTCATATACAATCGCCCATAATCTTGTGATTTAACGAGGTATTATAAAACTCATATGAAATCTTGAAAAAGAAAATAAGTGATATTTAGAATAAAACTGGCTTAACCAAAAACTACGTTTTTGTACATATAACTAAATTTATATACATACAACTACATTTATAGTACATATAACTACATGTTAGATTTACATTTATCTAATAGGAATTCGTTAAAGAACAATATTTATGTGCACTATGTATTCCAGAAATGGTTAAGCTTCCTGTAAGTTTTGTTGAAATGGGATTTAAAATAATATTATGGGAGCGTTTTAAATCCAATTGCCCATCAACTTGAGATTTAACGTGGTATTATGAAACTCATATAAAAGTATTATGAAATCCGTAAAAAGAAATTAAGTCTCCTTAAAAATAGTGTTTCAACCTATTATAGATGTGCTTTGGAGTGAAGAATTTATCTCACATAAAAATGTTCCACAAAATTGTACTATATTTAATCGTTTAGTGGAGAACTTACCACCTCAATCAAGGCATTCGAGTATATAATATATTGCCACCATTAAGATAACTACCGTAATAATTTTGTTTTCAACTCGTTCATAATCACTAGGATCATAAATGATAAAAAGTTAACAAGATAATTAATTACTCTCATGTAACATTTCTTGAGACTAAGTTGTTATGTTACTAACTACTAATGTGTGCTGTTATGAATAATAGACGAAAACAAATATTGCCCGAACGATTCAAAGTCCTATTCACAACAGAACAATTATAGCGTCCAAAAACTCAAACTGGAACAATTTCACCTTTTACATCACAATGCTTTCCACATGGAACACCAAGCGGACTAACTACGCCAGATTCAAAATTTATTGGACTTTTTATCATTATACTATAACTGATTCGTTTTTAAATAAACATAGAACCTCAGAATATACGTTTTGTCTTTATCTACTTAATGTATAGGTGGCATACATATTATTGGAAAAGTTAAACAGAGTTTCCATTATTACACCTGAGACTGTCTAGTTATTCGTTTCTTTCCTATTTGTGTTATTTTTCTCTTCCTTCACTCCTATTTTTCCTTCCTGTTAATTCAACTGGTGAGGTGGGAGCTGGTCAAACCGCATGTCAAGTAAAAGACTCGCTGGAGTTATAAGCTCAATTTCAAGTCTATAGCTCATTTCAATCTCGAGATGTTCGGTCCAAAGACGGAGATACAATGAGACGGAGGAGAAGTTTTGGCCCACTTTAGAGAAACTTGGCCTGAGTGATAGATATACGTCAGCCAAATCCTGCAGATGGGCTAATTTCTGTATATGTAAAATTTAGTTGCATTCAAAATTTAAAATATAAATATGAAACCTTTCCCGACATTCATCTGGCGGATAGTTAGGTTAAGTGAATGCTCGGTGAAATCTTACAGAAGGATATGCCCATCATCAAACATGACGCGCCGTTTCGTAATAGAAATGAATAGACGTGCTAAAATAAACATGAAAATATTTTTCTTGATATCTCTTCCCAAGTTATAGGTTATCCTAACACTCAGCTAAATTCCTTGCATCATCCCTCACATGCATCACCATTTAACTAACTCTATATATGTATTTATATGAATAAACCGATATGATGGAGTATCGAAAGACCTGACAGAAGGTAATATGAGCCTTACTAACGTCTTGTGATTATAAAATAACTCCATTATACGTGTGACTATGTCACATGTTAAAGTGTCAAATGAAATATTTTTTTTTTTTTTCAAGAAATGTTTATTCAACGTATTTCTTGTCTCCATCATGGTTCCCATAAGGATCTACGTAAAAATTCTCACGAAACTCAGTCAAATTCCACGGATTAACACGGTCATCATTAAATTTCAATTATGCATATACAGTATAGAAATTAGCCTTAGTAATAAACTTACAGTTTATAGAAAATTCGTACTCAAACTCTCGTGTGAATAGAGAAACAGATATACGGAAATAAATTTGTTACAAGTCCTAAAGATGTAGGATTTGCTCACGCCTAGCCAGTAATAAAGAAGGTATTGTTAATTTATTAGATTTTAAAACAAAACTGTATAATAAGCATTTTTACTAACTCAAAATTATTAATGTAACTATAAATAACAAAGAAATAATTAACAATACTACAATTTACAGGTTTAGCAAGTGGATTTGGGATTGGGAAACCGTCTCATGCTTACACCCACGGTGGTAGCCGTGATAATCAGGAAACTAGTCTTGGTATATACAATGGTAAAAAAACAACTATAGCAAAATTCCCTTTCATGGTAAGTACAGTAATTTGTAAGGGTTTTCTATTAAAAATATTGATCTTATTAATAGTAAATCAATGGTATAAGCGTTAGCAAATATATATATATATTTCTGACAACATGTTATAAAGTGATATGCACCACCATCGAACTAAGTATTTGTAATATAAAGAATATTGACTTAACCTAAATGGCTGACTGGGATTGCGAGAATGTCTGTCAATTATACTACATTCTTCTTTTTCTCTGTATGTTAATGAAATATTCTGTTTATTACAAATACTTTGTTCGGTGGTGGTGTAATAATGATATATATATATATATATACATATATATATATATATATATATATATATATATATACACATATATATATATATATATATATATATATATATATATATACATATATATATATATATATATATACTATTTTTAATTAATTACTGTACAAATAAAATGTTTTTTAAACTTTGGCACTATATTTCGGTGAAAACCGTCTTCAGGTGCATAAATTGTATAAAATATAAAAGAAAACAGTACAAACGAAAGTAAATAAACAGTTAATAATTATTAGTAATAAATACAGATGACATGAACTTAAATAATTGTCCCATATGTTGATTTCAAATTTAGACGTTTTTGGCTAAGTTATCTGATGTTGAGTCCATGTGGAATTTTGCTCTTTAAAAACCAATTGGTGTGCTTGTTCTAATGTTCTGAGGTAAATTGAGTTTGAATTTGTATGTACTTGCCGAATAGGTTTGACTGAATATGTATTTTCAAAAGTTTCATTGTGATTTATACCATGAGTCACGACAGTTTTCTTTAAATCTTGGTGTTTATAATCAAATCGGTGTCCTGTCATTCTTGTCCTCAAGGTATTTGTTGTTGAGCCAATATAATCTGCTGGATATTTTTTACATTGAATTTGGTAAATCAAATTTTTATATTCACAAGACAAGTTGCCAATTATAGGATATGCCTTGCGTGTTTTGCTACTAGTGAATTTTGAAGAATTTGGTAACATTTTACAAATCAAACATTTTGGTGTATTATACGGATGTGATCCTTTTTGTTTTTGTATTGCTTTGTCATTGGTGTTTGCATTGGTAATTTAGGTTTGACCAATGAAACTTTAAGAATAGGTCTTTTAAAGATTACTCTAGAAGTTGTTTTAAAAATATCGTTAGTTGAACTAGAACTTTGTAAGGTATTAAATGCTATTTTAAGAATATTATTAATTTTGTGAAGCCCTGGATGGTATTGAACTATTAATTTTAGATCACTGGTTTCAAATTTAGAATGTTGTGTTTTCTTTTTTATATTAAGTTTATCTTTAAGTAATTTTCTTGGATAACCTCTTCTTAAGAATGCATTCATTACATCGTCAATGTATTTTGCCAAGCCATTTGTGTTACTACATAATTTTTGACCTCTGCATGCTAAACCTTTTGGTATATTCCTCTTGATATGGACTGGATGACAGCTGTCGTAATTTAAGCACGCCAAATTATTCGTTTGTGTTACGTTTATTTTGCTTTTTAAATGTCCATTTTCAGTAAATACTTCCATATCTAAAAATTTGACTGATATTAAAGACGTCTCAAATGTGAATTTTAATTTACTAAAAATTGTTTAAATGTTCTAAAAAGTTGGTTAAATTATGTTTCCCATGTGTCCAAATAAAAAAAAATGTCATCAATAAAACGTTTCCAAAATATAGGCTTGTAAATTTTGACTGTTGAGAAAATCTGTTTCAAGTTTTCCCATGAAAAGAGTGGCGTATGACGGAGCCATATGAGTTCCCATGGCTGTGCCTTTTTGTTTTAAATAACACATATCCTGAAAACGGAATCAATTCATTGTAAGCAAAAAATGGATTAATTTTGTAATAAATGAAGTACTAGGTTTTGTGTCGATTTGTCTTTGATTAAGATAATATGTTACAGATTCAATTCCTTCATTGCGTTCTATATTTGTGTATAAAGAAGTGACATCAACCGTAACCAATATTGCATTGTTAGGAAGAGGTTGGGGTACATTTTTAAGTTTATCTAAAAATTCATCAAAATGTTTTATGAATGATGGTAGATTTTTGACAAAATCATGTAGCTGGTAATCCACATATGCAGAAATTCTTTCTGTAGATGATGAACAAGAAGGTACTATTGGACGGCCTGGTGGTGGCATAATTTCTTGTGTAATTTGGAAGAATATAAAAGACTGGTGTACTTGGATGTTGTGGTGTCATTAAAGCTATTGAACTTTTGGACAGATTTTCATTTCACAATTTTCATTTAAATATTTTGAAATGTTGGAATAGTACTGTTCTGTTAAGTTTTTGTCCAGTTTTTATATGTATATTCATCACTTAATTATTTGTTTATTTCTGACACATAATCAACTGTATTCATTATTACAGTAGTATTTCCTTTATCTGCGGGAACACCTAATATAATTCTCTTTCCTTCTTATATTTATTTTTTGTTCAAAGTAAAAATTTACAAAAATTTTACATACAGGTGATTGGAATCTTGTTGTTTATTTTCTTTATTTGTTAAAATTCTATTTTGGTTACGATTTTAAATTCTAGGTTTGTTTTCTGTTTCTATCATTTTTTGTATTCATTGTGTTTCTGATGAAGGGTTCGGACACTATATATATATATATCAATATAACAAAAACACCCTATTATATATATCTATATATCTATAATCTAATATATATATATATAATCTTCAAAGTAGTTTCCAGTTTAAACAAAACCAGAAAATCTAGCGCTCATGATTTAATTTACGGAGTGTATATATATAAAACAAATATAACCCTATTAGATATATATATATATCTAATAGCATATATATATATATATATGCTTTTAAAATATTTATATATATATATATATATGCTTTTAAATATTTATATATATATATATATGCTTTTAAATATATATATATATATATATATATATATATATATATATACAGAGTGTATATTATGTCTGGAAACACCCAAATATATCCTTTAATAATTTAAATATAAATTTGAAACCTCTTACAATCGTGATAGAGATTGGGCATCTACTTTTGGAACAATGTTTTGTTATGTCACACCAACGGGGGACGTCCTGCCGAGGGTAATCGTGAATATTCTTAATGGAAGCCTATACCTTGTGATACATAATTTTAAAGGTAATAGCTTACTGAATTGAATGCCACAAACCGCATCTCAAAGGAATTATTCTAACAGAAAATAGAGCATTTTTAGTATTGAAAATTTACTGATGTTCAACAATGTAATTTTAAAACATGGTTCTTGCCACAAAATGGTTACACTAATTTTTTAGCATTTTTTAAAATGTTCAAATTAAAATAAAATAAAACAATTTATTTTTAAGCTGGTTTCATTAGTACAAATTTACCAGTTTTTTATTACAATGAATAAAACTTATGAGTCACTTTCTCTGATTACTTATGAATCTGTACTTGGTGTTTTCCAGTCAGCAGGAAAGGTTTAAAGAGACAAAGGTCACTAGCCTATGAGAAACATTATTGTGTTATTAATCATCTGGTCTACAGGTTTCAGTTTGTTGAGCATGGAGCTTTCACTAGACAGGTCTAAGCTTGGGAATTACAAATGAACAAAGGTCATATCATTCCTGTCGAGATTAATCAGTGTCTCTGAAGCATTGCTGTCACAAGTTATCTAATTACAGTAGTTCAGTTTTTATTTGGCATTTTAATGGAATTGTCTGAAAGAGAAACGAATTACTCTGTTGATGATGCGAGGATATGGCGATCGTCAAAGATCTTATCGGGAAGTTTGTAATTTGTTTAATGACACTTTCCCAGAAAGGAATCCCATAAGTGTTTCAACAATATCAAAAACTATTGAGCGTTTTGAAATGACAGGGAGTGTACGTAATCGGCCAAAGTCGGGTAGGATACAATCTGCAACAGATGAAGAACATGCACTAGATGTTTTTGCAAACATTTATTGAAGAACCCACATACATCGCTCAGAAAAGCTTGCACAGCAACATGATATGCACCCTAATGTCTGTGAGTAAGATTTTTGAAAATTAATAAATACAAACCATTTAAAGTTCATTTAGTCCAACAGTTAAGTGAGGATGATTACGACAGAAGAGTTGAGTTTTGTGAACTTGTGATTGCGCAAATGTGATGACAATAGAGATTTTCTGACCAACATACTATTTTCTGATGAGGCAACTTTTTTCCTAAATGGCAATGTTTAACAGGCACAATTGCCGTTACTGGGCTAGTGAAAAACCCACATTGGATTACTGAGTCCCATTCACAGCAACCACAAAAAACTGAACGTATGGTGTGGAATTTTAGGTAACAAAATTGTTGGACCCTTTTTCATCAATGGAAATTTAAATGCCGAACTTTACTACAATATGCTCCAAAATGAAATAATCCCAGCTATTCAAATTGCATCAGGAGGGAATACTTTGATAATGTATGGTTTCAGCAGGATGGTGCTCCACCCCATTATGGGAGACAGGTAAGAGAGTATTTGGATTTAAGGTTTCCTCATAAATGGATTGGCCGAAGAGGAGAAATCGAATGGCCTCCAAGATCTCCGGATTTGTCACCAATCGATTATTTCCTATGGGGTCATTTAAAATCCAATGTTTATAGAAGAAAGCCTCATAATTTGGAAGACCTAAGAAACAGGATTATAGAGGAGATTGCTTTGATAACTGAAGAAATGTTAGGCAACTCTGTCGAATCATTTTACACAAGATTGGCTCATTGTCAAACCGTAGAAGGAACACAGTTCGAAACAATTGCTTTGACACCAAATGCAGGTAAAACGTTTGTTGTAAGACTTTTCTAACAGCATACATTATTTTTTATTTGTAATAAGAAATCAATAACATAAGTATTTTCCATAATTGTACTGTAATAAAAAACTGGCAAATTTGTGCTAATAGAACCAGCTTAAAATGAAATTTTTGTTTTATTTAATTGAACATTTAAAAAAATGCTAAAAAAATTAGTGTAACACATTTTGTGGCAAGAACCATGTTAAAATTACATTGTTGAACATCAGTAAAATTTTCAATACTAAAAAATGCTCTATTTTTCTGATAGAATAATTCCTTTGAGATGCGGTTTGTGGCATTCAATTCAGTAAGCTATTACCTTTAAAATCATGTATCACAAGGTATAGGCTTCCATTAAGAATATTCACGATACCTTCGGCAGGACGTCCCCCGTTGGTGTGACATAACAAAACATTGTTCCAAAAAGTAGATGCCCAATCTCTATCACGATTGTAAGAGGTTTCAAATTTATATTTAAATTATTAAAGGATATATTTGGGTGTTTTCCAGACATAATATACACCCTATACACATTGAAAATTATGGTACATGCCAATTAGAAAATATGATTTTACAAAATATGTCAATCATAAGAGATTTAAATATGTGATATATTATCACATTTAAATTATTTCTGGAATAAAAGGAATAAATAATATAGCGGAAGTCAATAGTAAAAGTTGGTGACAATTTCAGTGCACTCTTGCGATGTATTACCCTCCCTACCACACAGGAACCTTTATTGTTTAAACATTGCTATTAAACCTAATACGACTAACCAAAATGTTAATGCATTACGTGGCAATAGCCTAGGATAAACATCATTGTAACACGTTGATGCTGTTATCGCTTGGGTATTTTTTATTGTAAATTTTGGTTGTTGCAGGTTTCCGTATTAGTTAAAAATGTTCACTTTGGCTCTGGAGTGATTTTAAATACTCACTGGATACTCACTACTGGCTTCAACGTTAACTGGTAAGACATACCTAGATTAAAGTTAATGAATTTTATAAGCAGTAATTCATGTATATACAGTATAAATAAGTTAAATATTAACGTAGAAGTTAAACGATGATCTCCTCGAATATCCTCTGTCTTTAATACCATGATAGTTAACACAGTATCATTAAGTAAAGTAAACATTATTGATTCAAATATCTTTAAACCAATAGTAGGCCTATATTTAAGAGAGTTTATATACTTGGTACTTTTTACACAAAGTATTAAGTTACATATTAAAGTGTCAAATGGGTTTTATTATGCCATAATCCATTTCTACTTTAATTTTGATATAAATCTTGCTGCACAACATTTTGTAGAAAACCCCTAAATAATTAACAGTATTAATTTTAAAGAGGAAGTAATGAATTGATTATACTACCAAAAAACAGTGTCATAGGTTAAGCTAACTGGTTGTTGAAGGTTGTAACTCAGGTTAGTGAAATAAAAAACATTTTGTTAATCTATAGGATCCTGAGAAAAAAAAACCGTTGCCCTCCTACCGCGCCATCGTTATCGGGTTCACTCGGCTTCGGTTCTACACTGGAAGTTCTAGTTTCTAAAGTTATCGTACTCAATCCTTTCTCGTCCATTTCCCAATTGCTTCATTAATTAGTTGTCTTAGTTTGACTTCTATAATTAGTTTGAACACTGTTCCTTTGACAGCCCTGCCTTTAAGCGAGATTACGATGGGCATCAGTAAAACAATAGTCACGGGAGGC
This sequence comes from Homalodisca vitripennis, assembly GCF_021130785.1. Classification (NCBI taxonomy): domain Eukaryota; kingdom Metazoa; phylum Arthropoda; class Insecta; order Hemiptera; family Cicadellidae; genus Homalodisca; species Homalodisca vitripennis. The sequence goes on from NW_025778509.1 coordinate 29,532, forward strand.
CTAGTCCTCAGTTGCCCTTTTACGTGCTCACTCTGGTGAAAAACAGTAGAAGCGGAGGGGTAACACGACGCTATAGGAACAAAATTAATAATGTTGTCTAGTCTAGTTTAGCATTGGACTATTTTCCTTTTAGTCTCATTTATTATTCTGAATTATTTTCTCATTTCTTCGTTATAAAACTATTGCCCTTCTATGCCAAATCGTATAATAGTATACGTTTCATTTACATGGAAACAACGTGGAACGGATTTACGCCTTCAAAAATCATCTAAAGTAAGCACTCCTCAAATTTTGTCCAATTTCAATGTTCCTCTTAGCAAAGGCATATGGTTCCGGGGAATAAACGTGATACATGGAAATCGTGCAATAGATACATTCCTCGTTAAAATTTCAAAGACGTATTATAAACATACTTGTTTAGTTTTCTTTGCAAAGAAAGCAAAATGTTATTGAAAAGTATTGTTATATTATTTAATCCTTCGAAAAGAAAACATTAAAATAAATTACTTTAAAAACACCTTATTTTTTATTATTTTTGTGTATCAGATTTATTATTTCAAAAATTTCTTGTTTTCAAATCAATTTGGTTTTAGAAGAGATAACAATATTTATGACAATTTATTTATGGTTGCAAAAGAAAAAATTCATGAAACAATCGGCCCTAATAATAATAAATGTATTATGGTGTTTATTGACTTAGCGAAAGCTTTTGATTGTGTTGACCGTGGTATTTTATTAGAAAAATTGGTTAATGGTGTTATAAGGGACTTAGCACTTGATTGATTTAAAAGCTATATAAGTGATAGGCGTCAGTTGGTGTCGATAATGGGTGTTAGTAGTAGATTAGCAGAAATTAATTGCAGGGTTATACAAGGGTACTCTTGGTTCAATTCTATTTTTAATATATATGAACAATTTAGGTAGGGTTAGGTTAGATAATGGGAAGATATTTCTTTATGGTGACGATACTTCTCTTATATTAGAGGGTTCGACCTGGTATGAAGTTTATGGTAATGCTGAACAGGGTCTCCGTACGGTTAAGGGGTGGTTTGACCAAAATAAGCTTACTGTCAATACGCAAAAAAAACTAAGTGCATGGCCATTTCTCTTAGATCTTCTTCTGATCCTGTGGGATTACACCTCAGGTTACATACTTGTGGCAGAATGAATGGATGCACAACGTGTGAGTGTGTTGAGAGTGTGGACGAATATAAGTATTTAGGAGTGACATTTGATAAGAGAATGAGTTGGGCCCCACACATCATTACAATAAGGAACAAGCTTAGAAAATTAATATTTGTTTTAACTAATTTACGCCGGGTGGTTAATCTGAACGTTGTTAAATGTGTGTATTATGCTTATGTTCAATCGGTTGTACAGTTTGGAATAATCGCCTGGGGCGGAGCAAATAAAAATGTAATTAATCCATTATAAATAGTACAAAAGGCTGTTATTAAATCTATCTTACAGAAAGGCAGAAGATACCCAACAAACTTAATGTTTGATGAATTGAAAGTTTTCAATCTAAATCACCTCCATGTAAGTATCCTTATTTTATATATTTTTGACAACAAGTTTACCCTTTTCACACTTATAGGCCATCACTACCTTACACAGGCATGCGTCTTTGCTGGGAACATATTTCACTTAAACTTTGTAGGTATATAATGCTTACTGTGTGAAATAAAGTTTCTTATTTCTTATTTCATTTTATTTCATCATGCAATTATTGAAAATTACTAATAATATTACTTGCATCACTCACAGAAAATATGTTCAAAACCTTTTTTCAAGTATAGTTTTTCAATTAATATCATTTCCAATTTAAGTTATTCGGATTAAAGATCCACTTAGATTGGTTTTTAATATCATCAATTTTGAATGGGTTTGTATCTTCTGTAAATACCCAGTGATAATCACGATGAAAATCTTGATTTTAACTATATTATTCATTGCAGTCGAAAAAATACAGTTTATAATTTTATGAAAACTATTGTAACTGCATAAATAACGGTTATATTTATTTTAAATAAAATATATAACATAGCAATCTTAGATAAAGCGAAGATGTTACAACATTAAGAATTTTACGAGAAAAGGGCAAAACTTTTATAAATCTCTTTATACGTATTTCGTAATCACATATCTTTGTATGATCACTACTGAAGTATTATAATTAAAAATATGATGAATTGTTCTACATAATTATACTGCACATTTACATTTTATTTATACATCGTCCTATCCCAAAAATTGCACTTAACAATACACTAATTTCTGTTTTATTCTTTTAAAATTACGCATCCCGAAAAATACGAGTCTCAATAATAAGAGAAGAATTTAATTGCAGCTTTCAATGTATATTGAACAAAGGCAGTCACTAAAAGGTTTTTCTTTTTTTTAATCCTTCAATATAAAATTGTCTACTTCTTTTTAACTATCGCTAAATTCAAAACCCGGTACAGTTTGGTAAATCAATTAAACAGATACCAGATAGATAATAACGTATGAGTAATCAATTTTAAGTAATTAAATGTTAGTATTACTTTAAAACAATCAGTTAAAAATGTTGTTAAAACCATAATACGAGTACTTTTAAAAAGAGTAGCATTTTCTGTTGCACATATTCCTACCAATTACCTTTACATTGAGTTCAAATTTCTAAGGCATTTTAAAATGTAAGTAACCGATAAATGTACCTAATTATTTTTAGGTACCCATTAAAAGATCTATCGTTCCGAGTGGGAAGTACCAACTGTGAGAAGGGCGGCCAGCTCTTCACTGCAGACAAGGTTTTAGCGAACGAGAACTACACTGGTTCCTGGGACTACGACATCGCAGTTGTCAAGCTCAACAAGCCCATCAAGTTTAGCAAGTACGTCAAACCCATCAAGCTCGGCACTGCGAGCCTCAAGCCGACGACTAAGGTTGTGATAGCGGGATGGGGACCAGAGTCAAAAGTGAGTGGTAGTGTATTCCAATTATTTTAAAAATATATTACAGAATAAAAAAGTGTATTTAATTTAGCTGCCTATGCATTGTTTTTAAATAATACTTCTACAAAAGGCTATTGATTGTTTTATATATTTAGTCATTTGTCACAAACTAATCACTTGGTTTTCTCCAAGTATTTTCTCCAAAGCTTGCATCTTACGCTTTTTCGGTTGGTTCTTCGATGTTACTTCTTACGCTTATTTGCTGGTTTTTACTTTGCCAATATAACCTAAATTTTAGCAGAGAAAACATGTATCGCCTGAAGACGTTGAAAAACAACATTTACATCACTAGCCGTAAAAAACTTATCATGTTCTAGAGAGATCTCGGGACATTATTTACTGGCTGAAAGTTAGGGAGGACTATCATTTAAAGGGTTGGCATATTTTTTTTCTATATGTGCCTCCTTACGATGTTTCCAGAATAAACTCACAAGTAAACGTAATATGAATCTTCATTCCCGTATAGGCGACACTTAATTCGATCATTCCATAAGATTTGGCTAAGCGTCAGCGAGAATGATTACACATCTACTATGGGTAACCATGATTATAAAGAAAAAAAGAATAAACAAAACTTTAAACAAATACATGATATTTTAATATTTAACTTAGTATCACATGTAGTGTAGCTATCTAAACACAAGTAAGTAGTACATCGTCATATGGTAGCATTGTGTGTAGACTTGTAGACCATCAGAACAAAAATGTTAAATAATAATTTGACAAAATATTTTTAAAGGATTTATTTTGTGAACGTTTTCCACTAAATTTCATTTCTTCATAAATACAACAATGAGTCGTATGGTAGAACTTGTCCATTCATGGTATTTGGCTTAGCATCAATGCATCCTATCACTAAGTAGGGTAGAAAAGTTCCTCATGTGGGTATTGGGGAACTTTACAAGTTTTGTTTCTGTGTTTCGTCTCAAGAACCAAATAAGCTATGTATTATGTTAAATTAGTGACCTTATACTTTTAAAAGTAAAATGGAATAAAAAAATTATGATTTTAGTCTGAAATCCAGTCGATGACTTTGCTGACAGCTAAAGTGACAGTGTACGCCCAGAATCAATGTGAAAGAACGTACTCCTCCGATCTGACACCGAGACTAATGTGTACATATGACACAAATGTTGGTCCTTGTGCTGTAAGTAAACATTTTACTTTAACCTAGATATGGTAATATGGTAAAGTGATATAGTGGATATGTTGTTCAAAATCTAGTACTTTTTACAATAATCACATATGATAGTTTAAGTAATTTTTTTTCAATTAATACAATTTATAAAATCCATGATTATAAAACATAGTTCCATTATTGATACAAAAATGTGTATTCAGTATATATTTTGGTTGCTAAAAAGTACTATGATTATTTGACGCTTACATTTCTTGTGATAGTTCTCTTATTTCTTAAAATTCAACAGTTTGAGTAAGCAAAAGTGATTTGACTTTTATATTACAGAAATATATAATTTTATCTTAAATCTAATAACATCAATCTTTTTTTCTTATTTATTGCAATTATATTTTCTATATTTTCCATACCGAATTATTGTTTGTTTAGCATTACTTAATTATTGTGGATGATTAGATAGCACAATTTCAGACATTTCATACGAATGTATTATAAGTACTTCGCGGTTTCTAGAACAGGCATCTAGTCTATTTTGAAAATATAAAAGTCTTAATAAAGCATATGAAAATACCGAATTTCACGACTTATTCCATATATTTTAAGATAAATTGAGTTAAGAGAGTTATCAAAACACTTTTCTTTAATTTTAAACCTTAATGAGGCCTACATACCATATTTCCAATTCAAATTATTCAATAAAATGAGTATTTTCTTTATTCCAGCAAGTTGTTCTTTTTTATCTATTTCTTTACCTCATTTAGCATTTTGTAATTTTTGGGACTTTTTTTATTAAATGTACTTTCTTAATACCTAAATAAAAAATAATACGTAAAACGTGCTTTAAGTATATCAGTGTAAGTAATCATAAAAAAATCCTACAAATTATTCGACAAGCCATAAACTATGGTCTATAATACTATGAAGGACAGCAGATCTAAAAAGGATAGAGTAGTATAACTAGTTTATTAAAACTTTGAAATAAATCAACTTTTAAAATAATATAGCTTATACTATTTAAATACTGTTACCTATACATATAATGTCGTGTACAGTCTGACTTCGGAGATCCTCTGGTGTACAAGAATGCAGTGTACGGACTGTACGCCGGTGCTTACAACTGTCTCTCTGACCCTGCTGTGTACGTGAATGTGCCTATATTGGTCGACTGGGTCAAAAGTGTCATTAAGGAGTAACTGTTGAGATGAAAAAAATAACTAACGGCTGAATAAATATGTTTGTCTTCATAATGTATCTCAATTTACATACTTATTAAAACTTACAGGTATTAAGTAAATGCATTAGACTAGAATGACTTTTTCTCCCAATCATCTCTGCATCCCACTACTACCCCTCCTTCTCAAAATACAGTTCCAGTTCACAATTTTTATTGAACTTATCCTAGATAGCAATGTGCTTAGATGTACGCGTCTTGAAATTTATTTTATAAAATAAACAGAATTGAGAATATTCAATTAAATGGTCAATCTCACGTGTAGAATCATTTACTAAAGATTACAGACATAACCTTCTACTAAAGATATCAATCACAGAAGTTCATCCTCGCTGAATAATAAGCCCTGAACTTGACAAATCATCACTGTGTCTCTTTTTAAATTACATCATTTTCAGCACCTTATAAATAATGGATTTAATACCTATGCAACGTTAATTAACGTCTATTCACCCGGCAGTTTTAGCGCAAGTGGGCTCTTCAGTTGCCTTCAGCAGTTGCCAGAGTGATGGTTGAACACAGCTGGGGATTAAGTGACGTTTTGTAATAAGTGGTATTGTAAATTTAACTCACCCATTTCTTATCTGTCGATGAAGTTGTAAGAAGCAAGCCGCCCTGAAGTCGACCATCTGTCGAACATGAACATTTTCAAGAGTTAGCGACCACCGTTACCAGTCCATCTGCCGCTTTCTCCTCCAACTTCTTGGTTACTGTAACAGTCCAGACCGATGTCTAGAAAGATAACTGGCAGTATTAATATAGAATCAAGCATGGATGCTTCGTGGTGGCCTCTAAGGAAGCTTTTGTTTATACAGTATATCTCTTTGACGTAGAACAGAAATTTGGAGAACGAGCCCTATTCATCTTCGTCCCCGCATTTAAGGCAGTAAATAAATTCGCAATGGTGAAAAACTTATTATTATGTGCTGTGAGGTTTTTGGCGTTTCATTATGTAAGGTAACACAAGGACTGACTGCTAAAGTGTATTCAAAACGTTTATAACCTCCGATTTGGTAAGGGGAATATTTTGAGCTCGGGTTTGTAGCATTGTGTTCTCATAATATAGAGAATTGTATAGTTGCAACTCGATATATAATCCTATTTAAGACTTCCTACTGACTCCTTGTGCAACACCACCAGTATGATGTAAAATTGATAATTGCTTAAAACATTTGATTTTAGGTATAGTATTTGTATGACAATTTTCGTTACATTATTTCTAATACTTAATATTTGGCCAAGCACTGCATGCTTAATATTTGTAAAATTTACAGTTAAAAATACATACTTCAGTAAAAATTTTAATTCTTATTTGTATAAACTCTGTCCTCAAAAGCGTTTTCAGAAAACGTTGAAATTACATGTGCTCTTCCCATAAAGCTTACTCTATACTTACAAGACTATAATAATAAAGAAATTTAAATGATAGATAAATTAACTAAACAAACAGTTGTGGTACCATAAAGCAATGTTTACACAGAACAGTATATATTTAAAACGCTCTTTCATTTCGAAGCCAAACCACATGAAGTAACAGGCACCACAATCGAACTCCCTATTGCTAATATAGATATGAAACTTTATAAAAAATATCAAGTCTATTGGGTCAGTTATTTTTTTACATCGTAGAGTCTAACATACAGGTAGGCGGACAGATAGACAGACAGAAATGTATTGTTCCAGCTTCTTCAGTGATTTTGTATTCTTATTTTGGACAGTTTTTTGATGGATTACTAAATGAAAACGCTTTTTGTAAAAATGCCCAATACAGGCATATACTGCCTTAATTGCAACCTTCTCTCAGGCTGAATTGACATGATTAATATAACAAGAACATTTACTGGCTACCTAGAAATGAGTTTCATTGTTACAATTATTCGATAACGTATGGATTGTTACATGTGTCATGTGAGCAATATTACTTTTCAAGTATTTCTTCGTTAGTTAGAGGTTTTAACATTGTTTTAACCCACCCACCATCATCGTCTATTTCTACTCAAAGGCTTTAAGAGTGGGAGAAAAGCAAGAATCAACGGAGTTTACTTCAACGAGAGTCTTTCGGGTTATCATAGGCTGTTACTTTTAAAGTATTGCTTCGTTAGTTATAGGTTTTAACATTGTTTTAACCCACCCACCATCATCGTCCAATACTACTCAAAGATATAAGAGTGGGAGAAAAGCAAGAATCAACGGAGTTTACTTCAACGAGAGTCTTTCGGGTAATCATAGTGTCGTGCCGTACCTGGCACAACTGGACGTAGGGTATGAATAAATAAAAAAGATTGCTTAAATCACACAAAATGTATTTATCAAGTCATAAATGGCAATAAGCAACTAAATCATTCAAACCAAAAGCAAGCAAATCGCTAAATGAAACTCAAGATTCTAAAGTTTATAACATACTAATACAGTTTTTCAAAAACAAAAACCTTTGAAATGAAAAGAGAAAACATTTTATATTGGGCACGCTCGACAGTAAGTAGGGTCTGAGAGAAAGACTTGAGCTAATTTAGAAAAATATTTGAAATGAACTTGGACTTTTAATTTAAAACATGATATGTTTGTGCAACAAGTGAATGTCGGGGCTATTCGTCTACCATCTGGGAGGGTTCACTTACTTGGTCAACGTGTGCTGTTCCATCAGGGACTCGCCAAGGAATGATCTAAAGTTATGTTCTTGGTGGGTCTTGGGGCCCTCCCCACTCATGCTATTTTACTTGATGCTTATTGGTCACTTCGTATCTAAATTGTGCTAAATAGCCATAAATGGTGATCTAAAGAGTTGGATGGCTGGGATTGGTCCGCGGTTTTTAACTGAGTTATTGTTCTACTTTTAGCGTTATCTTCTACCCGCTTCCTTGAGGAAAACTACGAGTTTTTATTTCTCATGGGAACAAAGATTTGCTCTAGTTCACAAATTGTTTATAAAGAAATATTACGTTGTTTTAGAAAAGATTTATAATTATTATTTGGATTTGGAATAAATAATTTTTGATACTGGGCAGCAGCACTACAATAGGCTGTTGCTTTTACCTAATATTACTTTTCAAGTATTTCTTCGTTAGTTATAGGTTTTAACATTGTTTTAACCCACCCACCATCATCGTCCAATTCTACTCAAAGATATAAGAGTGGGAGAAAAGCAAGAATCAACGGAGTTTACTTCAACGAGAGTCTTTCGGGTAATCATAGTGTCGTGCCGTACCTGGCACAACTGGACGTAGGGTATGAATAAATAAAAAAGAATGCTTAAATCACACAAAATGTATTTATCAAGTCATAAATGGCAATAAGCAACTAAATCATTCAAACCAAAAGCAAGCAAATCGCTAAATGAAACTCAAGATTCTAAAGTTTATAACATACTAATACAGTTTTTCAAAAACAAAAATCTTTGAAATGAAAAGAGAAAACATTTTATATTGGGCACGCTCGACAGTAAGTAGGGTCTGAGAGAAAGACTTGAGCTAATTTAGAAAAATATTTGAAATGAACTTGGACTTTTAATTTAAAACATGATATGTTTGTGCAACAAGTGAATGTCGGCTATTCGTCTACCATCTGGGAGGGTTCACTTACTTGGTCAACGTGTGCTGTTCCATCAGGGACTCGCCAAGGAATGATCTAAAGTTATGTTCTTGGTGGGTCTTGGGGCCCTCCCCACTCATGCTATTTTACTTGATGCTTATTGGTCACTTCGTATCTAAATTGTGCTAAATAGCCATAAATGGTGATCTAAAGAGTTGGATGGCTGGGATTGGTCCGCGGTTTTTAACTGAGTTATTGTTCTACTTTTAGCGTTATCTTCTACCCGCTTCCTTGAGGAAAACTACGAGTTTTTATTTCTCATGGGAACAAAGATTTGCTCTAGTTCACAAATTGTTTATAAAGAAATATTACGTTGTTTTAGAAAAGATTTATAATTATTATTTGGATTTGGAATAAATAATTTTTGATACTGGGCAGCAGCACTACAATAGGCTGTTGCTTTTACCTAATATTACTTTTCAAGTATTTCTTCGTTAGTTAGAGGTTTTAACATTGTGTTAACCCACCTACCATTATCGTCTAATTCTACTCAAAGACTATAAGAGTGGGAGAAAAGCAAGAATCAACGGAGTTTACTTCAACGAGAGTCTTTTGGGTTATCATAGGCTGTTGCTCAAAGACGCCAAGCTAAGAGCCAGAACACATGGCTACGCTTTTGCTTGGTTTAGTGGTGCGAGGATATTGGTGAAAAAGGGAGAAACTAGTCAAAATATTCTGGTCATCAAGTCTAGAGATGACCTAAAAAAGATAAACTAGGTTAGCCTAAAGTAAACTCAAACGAAAAACAAACTAAAATTGTTTAATCCAAACTGGTTTGGGATTGCTATCAGACCGTATCCTCCCATGCCAGAATCAACAATGTAACCGTTTGTTGGGTTCCTGGTAATGAGGGGATTCTTGGGAACGAAAGAGCCAGGGCGAACCAGGGCTCAGCAACAATTATGACGGGCCCTCATCCGTTCTGCGGTGTTCCAAGGTGTGAATCATCTAGGGTAATCTCGAAATGGATTCGCGCGGAGCATGGGAGAAGGTGGAGGTTGCATCCGGGTTTGAGAGTGAGTAGAATGGTATTACAGTCACCTTCCTCCAAGGTGGCTTCGGACCTTCACTCATTAAACAGATCAATGTCTTCTAAGGTCATTGGTCTCATTACGGGGCATGGTCACCTGAGGAAGCATCTACACAGAGTTGGCATCCTTCAGGAGGATCCGCTCTGTGGAAGGTGTAATAAGCAGGAGGAGACTGCTGAGCACCTGCTCTTTGATTGCCCTGCAATAGCAAGAGAGCGGTATGCCTTCTTTGGTAGCTTGGACAGGGGTGGTGAATTTTCCCAGGAGGACTTGATAGGTTGTTTTCGGCGGTTTGTTGAACTGCTGAAGTTGTAGACTGGTGGGCCTCATGGTGTTTCCGGGGTGCGCAAAAAGCCCTTGAGGCTTAAGTGCATGGCAGAAGGCCGCCCCAAGGAAAAAAATTGTTTAACTTTGAAATGGAGCCCTTTTTCACCAGTATTCGGGATATTTGTTTATTTATATTTTTATTGGAAGCTGTAGCATGAATTTAGTCTATATATTACCACCAAAGCATCTCTTACCATATTTATATTATAGTAGGCCTTTAGAAATTGTTGATTTTTTCATAGTTTATTTCATTTATTGTTGTTTATTGCATCTAGATCTCTTAAGTTTATTGTTACCTTTATGGGAAGCAAAGAGGGTTTGTTAATTTTGTAATAGTCTATTTTGCTTGTTATTACTTGTTGCCTCTCTACCTATTGCAAATAATGTTTAGATTGTGTTGCTACATTTTAAATTGTTTATTCTTAACTCATTATTCATGCAGGAATTAAATTTAACCGATAGACGTTTATACTACCGTAATTATGGCAGTTTTGAAGAATGGATAAATAGCCTAGGTGAAATTAGAAAGGATATTGACCTTTTTTACGTAAACACCTGATCTCTGTTTAAACACTGGGACAAACTTAAATTACAACTTTTATCCAATAATAATAGGCCATAGTTTGATCTGATTATTTTATCAGAAGTGTCATATGACTCTCATGAGTTAGCTTTATTTAGTTTTCCACCCTACACTAAAGTGTTATAACTTAGAGAAAACAAGGGAAAAGGGGGATTGTTATGTTTATCAATGACCTGACGCTTCAGTTTTCTCAAATCACAGTTGATAATATAAGCACTTACGAACACATTACTGGAGAATTGAGTATAGCATGGTGGAAAGAACCTTACAAATTTATTATTCATACAGTGTACAGAGCTCCCACCTCCTCTAGTGGTTTTCCACTCCCACAGGCCATCGAAGAGCTAACTTATGCCCTCACGAAACTGCACACACTCGTAAATTTGATACTAATAGATGATACCAACATAAATCTGAAGAACAAAAGTGATATACATATATTGAGTTACGAGGCAGCATTAGCAGAAAGGGGCCTAGAAAGGGGTATATGGGAGAGAGAGGAAATACGCCTGGGTAGTGTAGTAAGATCATGCATAGACCACCATTATAAACTGGATATTATTTATTTATTTATTTATTTATTTCCAACGGACATACTCCATTTTTACATTCAAGATCCATAGTTCAAGATCAATAATTACAACTTAACCTAAACCAAAAAATTACCTCAACAAAAACATCAACAAAAACATGTGAATGACTGAAAGGAAATATTACATAATACTCTAATATACTCTAATACAAGGCATGATATATGCTAGAATAAAACCGTATTTAAATGTCGTAGATATGTCTATTCAAAACATTTTCACTGGTATAATTAAAACCAAAACTTCTGAACATTACCCTATAGTTGCCAAAATAGAGCTATTGGGATGAATAAAAAGAGACGCTAAGGTTGAAACAATTAAAATACTAAAAGAACCACTGCTAAAGAAACTCATAGAGAAATAAAATTGAGATCTCGAAGATACAACTAGTGTAAATGCCGGATTCGAGAAAGTAATAGATAAATTCATTAGCATCTATGGCAGAAGTACTATTACCATAAATAGGACAGGTGGGAGGATTGGTAAGCAAGGTAGATAGCACGTAAAGACTCCATTGAAAGAATGGATGAACCAGGAACTAATAAACTTAATAAAGGAAAGGGACAGAATATTTAGACTATGGAAAGGGGACCACTCTAACATCAGATTCCGAGATTTGTACAAGGATAAAATTGAACAATAAAATAAAGTATAGAAAAAACAGGTATTATCAGCATTTATTCGAAGTCAACAAAAGCGATTCCAGGGAGGTTTGGGAAAACATAAATTATCTTTTGGGAATAACAACTGAAAATAATATTGATAAGACAATTAAGGTGGCTATGGGAAAAACCATGAGTAACAAAGATATTGTGGATAACTTTGCCAACTATTTTTTAGAAGGCATTGATAGAATAAAACACTGTTGTGGTAATAGGGAGGAATGTGATATAAATGCCAATGTAGATAACAGTGTATTACAGAATTTATACATACCTATGTCTACTTCGAAAAGTATTGTAAAAATAATAAAAGGCATTAATGCTGACAAGTCCCCAGGATTTGATGGAGTAAGAATGAAGGCCATTCAAATGCAATGGATGGTATCACCAAACCATTGACTAGATTAATAAATAAATAATTAAAAGATGGAATATTTCCAGATTGCTTGAAAACATCAATTGTTAGACCAGTATACAAAAATAACTGTAAAAAGGGTTTTCAAAATGTTGGTCCAATAGCCATATTATGATCTGTATAGAAATTATCAGAAAATATGTATTAGAAAGCTTCAATATAAATAATACTAATACTTAAAAGAGAATAAAATTAAGTCATAAGCAATTTGGATTTGGAAATAATTACAACGCTGAAATGACATTAAGAGGGTTTGCAGATATAGGAAATAAAATTATGGACAGTAAACAGCATGGATTGGCTTTGTTTATTGATTTTTCAAAAGCTTTTGATACTGTAGGGCATAATAAGATTGTTGCAGCCCTATTCAAAATGGTTGTGAGGGGTACTTATTTAGAATGGTTTAAGAGCTACGACAGGAAATTTGTGGTAAAAGTATTGAACACACTAAGCGATGATAGAAAAATAAAGTACGGAGTAATTTATACAAGGAAGCTAGATCGGCCCAGCGCTTTTTATAATTTATCTAGATGAGATTTTAAGAAAGATTGAGGATTGTCACACGTTTGCTTTTTCAGATGACATACTACTCCTGTCACGGCATAAAGATACAAGAATTTCATAAGAAATACTACAGAATAGTTTTAACATGTTAAACAAATGAACTCAATGGCTTGATAATAAACAACCAAAAGACATTCTTAATGCATATTTGCTAAAAGAATATTGAAATTGATAGAGTAGTAAATATTAAATACCATGATTGTGATTGTTTGCATCGTCAGAAGCAATTTCAATGTGAGAGTATTGAATTGGTTAAAACAGCGATATATCTGAGCATAACTGTTGACAATAGGCTAACATGGAAATCTCATGTAACTTTATTACAGAGAAAACTCGGCCCCTGTATTGCCATAATGCATAAACTGCAAAATAAACTCAACCAGCAAAGGTAGCAATTTATAATGCACTTTTCCAATCAATAATCAGATATAGAATAACTACTTGGGGAACAACAGCGAATAGCCATGTAAACCAAATACTAAATTTACAAAAAAGATGTTTAGGGCACTCATCGGAAATGAATTGGTCATAAATGACGATCAATTGGACCAGCACTACAGTTTAAAGAGAGAACCAACACCAAAAGTATTGTATATATTTAAAATTGTACGTATATATTATGAAAGCAAACAATTTAAAGAAACCCTTGACAGAAGCCATAACACTAGACATTTGGCTAAGTACAAAATACATACCCCAAGGACAGACTATGGGTGCAGGCTACCAGAATATATAGTACCCAATATATTTAATCACCTGCCTAGTGAAATAGAAAATTTACCAAATATAAAGAAGTTTAAATCGGCAGCCTACATTTGGTTAAATAAAACTAAACCTCTATATAAACTATAAAGATAAAACTCGCCAGTTGTAGATGTCTTAGGAGTAGGCCTAGACTGGCCCAATCTCCACTACGCTGCACCGAAATTCCACTACACTGCAATTTGATTATGTTATTGTAATTTATATTGTTTTCGTTATGTAATCGTTATATTATTTTATTGTTATTGTTATATTAAGTTCTAACCGTATTCATTCAATTGCCAAATATAAATAGAAACATGATGCCTGCCCTAAACCGCAAATAAATCATCACTAGTTTTTTACATGTATTGAATTGATTGCGATACAATTTATTAAAGACATTATTACCAGTAGAAGTAAAAACAGTAGAAGTAAGGAAATATCGCTGGACCTCGCCGACAGGTTTTTTATGTAACTTAGCGAGGCAAAACTGTATAAAACAATGTAATTGAAAAAATAAATAAATTTATGATTCAAAGATAATGTATAGGGTAAACTGTTTAACTGTGAATTTCTAAACAAATTATAAATTTAATTATTCCGTATTATAAAATTAAAAATTCATATACACACAATATTTATTACATTAGGTTGTACATCATTTATTGTTGGATTTTAAACACTTTATCTAGTTATAATTAGTTAATTTTTGTTTCCATTTAGATTGAACCATAATTTGTGTGTCCCTCTTAAGACAAGTCGAGGGATCACCACACCACGTGTCGACTAACAGGCATCACTAAGATTGCATGTAAAATTTAAAATAAATATGGCGTTTTCTTTTTCTAGATGTCCTGTGGACAGATAAACAATCATAAAGAAAATAGATGTTTTCATAACTTCTACAAAAAAATAGAAACTGTGACAGCCTACTTAGTAATAGGCTTCAATAACGCTTAGTCTAATTCTATGAATGGACTTACTCAATAATAGAACTCACTCTTGTTTAAAGATATAAGAAGATTAATTTTAATGGCAAATTTCAAGAATCTACAGTAGTTATTTATCTCGATATATCGCCCTTCAAAATAAAATCTCATTTGTCGTAGACTTCATGGTTAACTATAAGAGCAATACAAAATTTTTCAGGCTCTTAAGTGATAGGTTTCGCTAACGCTCATTCGATAAGGTTTTAAAAATAAATAGTATAATTTTTTTAGCTGTGTTTAATTTTTGCGTACATTACTCAAGTGTAATTTAGAGAATAAACATAAAAAGTAAAGCAATTATAGTTTTTTATCGCAACATAACAAGTAAGTATTATATAAACATTCAAAAAGCATGATGGAGTTGAGGAATCAAGACATATAGATGTGAAAATGATTAAATAAATACCATTCATAAAAAGGCTTTTCTAATTATTGTCTTTAATCGATACTATTTCTTAATGTTAAGTTTATTTGGGATCTCCTCAATTTTAGGAATCTTAATATAAAGCATAATTGTTTGTAAAATTTTTATAAGTATTTTAGACAGTTTTATGTTGGATACCTAAATAAAAATGTTTTGTGAAAAGTGCTTACTATATAAATTTTCCATTATAGTGTCCAATATGCCAATTACATTTTCAATTTTTAGTTATACTAAGGAAATGTTAACTACAACAAAGTAAAGTTTAACTACCTATCAATAGTCGGTGGTAATTGATCATTTATATTTAAGGAATTGTAAAAAAGGTAGGCAACATTAAAATTCCAAATTATGGAGGTTAAAAACTAATTTTGTAAATCTATGTTATGAGATGATATTAAAATGTGACAAATTTGTATGAGTGACTTTAAAAAAAACAGCATAAATAATTCTCACAGTTTGTAAGTATATGGAACATTTTATATAGTAATTACAATTAATGATGTAGTTTATACTTTTATATACTTTAATTAAATACGTAGAAGAATATTTTTTCTACCATGTCACTGAATGATTTGTATAATATTTTTGAACTTCAACAAAAAGAAGAAATCATTTAACGCCTTATAAGTATTGATAGTCGTAAAAGCTGACCATTGTTGACGTTATTGAATAATTTTAGCAATGGATTTTAGGAATAAATATTCCTGGTATCACGCAAATTTTCCCGATACTTCAGCCGTGAGAGGAGGTGGTCATTAAAATAATGCCATCGTTGAAATACTTACTATTTTGGGAAAAATCATGTTGCAACGTCTAAAAAGAGAACAATAATTATATCTTATATTAAAATCCTTTCAATCAGACTTAATAAATAACTGGTTTCAGTTAGTGTAGGCATTCATTTGGCTATACGTTTTAATACACGTACCTACATCTAATAACGTGGTTCTTCATAGATTAGAATGAAACTTTTATTCTTATCTCTTTGCCTGTTACTGGTGAATTTATGTAAGTACCTAAATATATATATATATATATATATATATATACTTATATATATGTACTTATATATATATATATATATATATATATATATATATATATATATATATATATAATAAGGTAAACGGTTTGAACCTGGTTAGATATACTGGTTTTTATAGGTAGATAGTAATCATCTTAAATATTTTATTGGTATTACATTATTATTAATTGAAGAAACAGAAACATTTAGCCAATTGTACTTTTAGTTTAATCTCGTGATTATCATATTTGTCAATCTAATTAAATTATGAAAAGTGATGCCAAAATTAGTTATTTGGTAATTATACATATCTTATCTTTGCTAATATCACATTTTAGATATACTTTTATCTAATAGAAATTCCTTAATGCATAATATTCATATGTACTATGTATTACAGATATGTTGTAAATGATTGCGCTTCCTGTAATTTTTGTTGGAATGAGATTTGCAGTAATATTATTGGAACCATTTCATATCCAATCGCCCATCTTCATGAGATTTAACGAGGTGTTATAAAAGTCATACGAAATCTCGAAAGAGAAAATATTTTATCTGTGCTGTATAGTGAAGAATTTATCTAACTTCAAAATGTTTCACAAAATGTTACTATTTTTAATCGTTTATTGGTCGATAGACGGTGATACAATGAGACGGAAAGAATTTTCGGCCCACGTTATAGAAACTTGGTCTGAGTAAAAGATATCCGTCAGACAACTCCCGCAGATGGATATTGCATCATTATTCAACTATTTCCCGTATATGTAAAAGTTAAGTTGTATCTAAGTTAAAATATTTAATAATATTTAAAATTGTAAGTATGAAACCTTTCCCGACATTCATCCGGCGGATAGTTAGGCTAAGTGAATGCTCGGTAAAATCCTACAGAAGGATCAAACATGACGCGTTTTGTAATATAAATGAATAGACATGCTTAAATAAACATGAACATATTGTTCTTGATATCTCTTCCCGAGTTATATGCTACCCTAACACTCAGCTAAATTCCTTGCATCTTCCCTTATATGTATCACTCTTTATATTTATGAATAAGATATATTATGATTACGATAAGATGGAGCATCCAAAGACCTGACAGAAGATAATATGAGCCTTGCCGACGAATTGTGATTATAAAATTACTTCATTGGACGTGAAACTATGTCAGATTATTGGTTTTTTAAAGAAATATTTATTATACGTATTCTCAATTTACATCATGGTTCCCATTAAGACATCTGTAAAAATTCTCACGAAAGCTCAGTCATGTCTGATGGATTAACACAGCCATAATTAAATTTCATTAATGAATAAACAGTATAGAAATTAGGTTAAGTACATCACTTACAGTTTATAGAAAATTCTGTAAAAAAACTGTAGCTATATGCTAACGAATAGTCAATAATATATAACTTATTGTATTGTATTGATTTATTAGACTTTTTAATAAAAATTTATAATAAGCATTTCCACGTACACTGAATCTTTACTGAAATTATAAATAACAAATAAATAATTAACAATACTACAATTTACAGGTTTGACAAGTGGATTTGGGATCGGGAAACCGTCTCATGTTTACACAAACGATGGTAGCAGTAATAATCAGAAAACCAGTCTTGGGATATACAATGGTAAAAAAACAACTATAGGAAAATTCCCTTACATGGTAAGTATAGTATTTCGTAAGTGTTTTCTACTAAAAATATTGACACGTATTTTACCTAGCACAATAATATATTTCCCAATATTTTAATTGAATATTAAAAAACAGGTTAACACAAAAACTTCGGTGGACGCATATTACTAATTTAGTCAATATTCCTTAATTTGCACGTAAGTTCAGAGGCAAAGTTAGTGCCACTTTTTAAGTCCTTATATTTAACCTAAAACTCTAGTAAAAAATTACATAACTTCAGTAAAACGTAATATATTTTTAGTATTTTAAATTATAAAAAAATCAAATAAAACTTAAAAATGGTATTACTTTGAATAATAACATATATCGATCTATAAAGACAATATATTTACTATACTCGCTGACCTGGAGGTAGTATATTATACAATAATTTAGTTTTTATGTTGTTTCACGTGTGGCAATATGTTTTGCAAGTTGTATGACGTAGAGGGTGAGCTGATTCTAATAAATGGCTCTGGTTGGGTCGGCTGGCATCATACCACCTCACCTGATGCTCGTGTCCAATCCCACGCCTCAGCCCCTGCTACCTTTCTATTGCCCCAGTCCTCCCCAGACCATGAAAAGATGCGGTCGGTTCGGCCAGTGCGTTAACTTTCAAACATGTGTTTAATTTACCAGCCCGGTTACCTCTAGGCTATGATCCGACCACCACCGTAATGTCGAATCACGACATTACAAATTCAGCCGTGAGAGGAGGTTGCAATTAAGACAGTATATACCAGTATTGCGCACTTTTCAAAAAAAGTTTTCATTTAGAAATTCATCAAAAACTGTCCAAAATACAAATAAAAAATCACTAAAAAGTTGGATCATTACATTTCTGCCTCTCTATCTGTCTGTCTACCTTTATATTAGAATCTACGATGTAAAAATATAACCGAACCAATAGACTTGATATTTTCTCTAAAGCTTCATTTTCTATATTAGCAACAGTGAGTTTCGATTGTGGTGCCTGTTACTTCAAGGGGTTTGGCTTATACATGTAAGATAATTTAAAAATAATATTCTGTTCTGTGTAAACATTTTATTATGACAGCACAACTGTATGTGTGGTTAATTTACCTGCCATTTAAATTTATGTACCATTAAAGGCTTGTAAGTATATAGTAAGCTTTATAGGAAAAACACTTGTAATTTCTCTGTAAGTTTTCTGAAATCGCTTTTCAGGACAGAGTTTATACAGATAAGAATTACAATTATACTGAAGAATATACTTTTAACTGTACATTTGAGCAAATTTAAAGTATGTAGTGTTCGGCCAAATATTAAGTATTGGAGTTAATGTAACAAAACTTTCCATATAATTACTATACCTAAAATTAGATTTAAAAAAAATATCAATTTTACATCATACTGGTGGCGTTTCACACGGAGTCAGTAGAAAATCTAAAATGAGAGCACATGTCGAGCTGTAACTATAAAATTGGCTATATTCTCTACTCTCTATAAAACCCAACCTCAAAATCTTCCCCTTACCAAAACGGTGGTTAAAGATTTTAGAAAATAGGTGAATTTTTAGTCCTTGTGTTACCTAACATAATAAAACGCCAAAAACCTCACAGTACACAACAAGGAATTTTTCATTATTGCGAATTAATTTACTGACTCAATGCGGTGACAATGTTGAATAGGTCTCGTTCTCCAAATTCCTGCTCTACGTCAAAGATATATGCTGTATAAACAAAAGCCTCTTTTTAACGGCCACCAATGCGCATCCATATACGCTGGATTCTATACGAACACTGCCAGTTATCTTTCTAGACATCGGTCCGGTCTATTACAGTCACCAAGACGAAGGAGGAGTAAGCGGCAGATGGACTGGTAACGGTGGTCGCTATCTCTTGAAAGTATCCATGGTCGACAGATGGTCGACTTCAGGGCGGCTTCCTCTTACAACGTCGTCGACAGATACGAAATGGGTGAGTTAAATTTACAATACCACTTATTAAAAACATACACCCAATCCGTAGCTGTTTCTCCCTCCATTCCGGCAACTGCTGAAGGCAACAGAAGGGCCCACTTGCGGTGGAAACTGCCCGGTGAATAGGCGTTAATTTATGTTGCCTTAAAGGTGCTGCAAATGAGGTAATTTCAAAAGAGACACAGTTGATTTGGCAAGTGTGGGCCTGATTCTGCAAGGATGAAATTCTGTGATTAATATTTTTAGTAGAAGGTTTTGTGTGCGAACTGTGGTAAATGGTTCTATACATGAGATTGACCCTTTAATTGAATATTCTCAATTCGGATTATCTTACAAAATACATTTATGACACGTACATCTAAGCACATTGCTATCAAGGATAAGTTTAATTAAACTGTTGAACTGGAACTGTATTTTGAGAAGGAGGGATAGCAGTGGGATGCAGAGACGATTAAACTAATAAATCAATCTAGTCTAATACTTTTACGTAATACCTGTAGAGTTTTGATAGGCATGTCAAATAAGAAACATTATGAAGAGAAATATATTTATTCAGTCATTAGTTATTTTTTTAACTAAACATTCACTCCTTAATAGCATTTTTTTACCCAATCGACCAATACGGGCACATTCACGTGCAGAACGGGGTCAGTGAGACATTTGTAACCACCGGCGAACAGTCCGTACACTGCATTCTTGTACACCAGAGGATCTCCGAAGTCAGACTGTACACGAAATTACATGTATATGTAACAGTATTAAAATAGTATAAGCTATATTTCAAAGTTGATTTATTTCCAAGTAGCAATAAACTATTTATATTATATCCTTTTTAGATCTGCTGTCCATCATAATAGCAATGACGATAGTTCAGGGTGTGTCGAATAATTTTTTGGATTTTTCATTATTACTTACATTGAAATACTTAAAAAAACACGTTTTACGTTAAGAAAGTATCTTTAAAAGAAGAAAGTCCCAAAAATTCCAAAATATTAAATGACGTAAAAAATAAATAAATAAAGATCAATTTTCAAGTATCAAGAGAATACTCCTACTACTGGATAATTTAAACTGAAAATATAGTATGTAGTTCACGTTATTGTTTACAGTTAAAGAAAACTAGTTTAATAACTTTGTTTCCTTCAATTCAGTACTTATAAAATATGCAGGTACACAAGGACAATTTTCTAATATCAATATCATAAAGAATGCAATAATATAATAATAATTAAATAATGCAAAAATATATCTGAAATGATAGGGGAATTATTTTTTGCGATAATTAGAAAAATTAAATATTTAAGAATATTAAAAAATTTTATATATTAAAGCCTATAATATAAGTCGATAACTTTGGTATGTTTACATGCTTTATTTATAGTTTTATATTAACAAAATAGAGTAAATGCCTGCTCTAGAAACCACGAACTACTTTTAATACATGAGTATGACATGTATAAAATTGTGGTCATGTTTTAAATCATCCACAATCATTAAGTATTGCTAAACTAATAATAATTTAGTATAACCTCATAGAAAATTAAAAATGAAATATATTAGAGAAAAAAGAAAAATAATAATATCGGTTAGATTTAGAATATATATTTCTGTGATATAAAAGTCCAATCGACTTACATTTACTCAACTTGTATTACACTTTTAACGCATAATAAAATGCAAGCTTCACAAGAAATTGAAGCCTTCAACAAATAATTGTATTAATTGAAGAAAAACTTACTTAAATTATCGTATGTGACTATAATAAACAGTACTAGATTTGGAGCAACATATTCACTATATTAATTTACCATATTACCATACCTAGGTTAAAGTAAAATTGTTACTTACAGCACAGGGACCAACATTTGTGTCGTATGTACACATTAGTCTCTGTGTCAGTTTAGAGGAGTACGTCGCTTCACATTTCTTCCAGTCGTACACTGTCACTTTAGCTGTACGCAAGGTCATCGACTTGTCTTCAGACTAAAAGTATCATTTTGTTATTCCATTTTACTGTTAAAGAATAAATTTCACTAATTTAACATACAAAAATAATAACATTATTTTTATCTTTATGTTTTTACCTACTCATCATATATTAAAAAATAAATGATAGAATGAGTGACTTTCGTTGCGCACTTTACTTTACTTTACTTTACTCCTACATAAGAGTCATCTTTATTAGATGACCCCTAACAGGCTACATGCAACATTTAAAATATAGCTAATTTGTTCTTGAGACGATTTGCGGGCAGGAGAAAAAACAGAAACGAAACTTTCAAAATTCCCCGGTAAACACATGGGAAACTGTTCAACCCTACTTAGTGATAGGATTCTATGATGCTAAGTCAAATCCTATGGATGGACAAGTTCTATAATAGGACTCATTGTTGTCTATAAAGAAATGAAATTTGTTGCAAACTTTTCACAAAAGAAATAGTTTAAAAGTATTTTGCCAAATGATTATTTCACATTTTTGTTCCGATAGTCCACATACCATGCTTACCATGTGATGATGTACTACGTAAAAGTTTGTGTTTTGATGGCTACAATTCATGTCATACTGAGTTATGTATTCAAATATCATGTATTTGTTTAAAATGTTGTTTATGATATCCCCTTACAATCATGATTACCTATATAGTACAAGTGTAATCACTTTCGCTGAAGCTTAGCCACATCCTATGGAATGGTTGAATTTAGTGTCGCTTGTATAAGCTTAAAATGATTCCTGTATAAGAATGAAGCTTCATTTTAAGTCTAAATGTCAGTTTATTCTCTAAACGTCATAAGGAGACACATATAGAAAAGAATATTCCAACCCATTTGAATAATAGACCTCTCTAACTCTCAGCTAATAAATAATATCCCATGATATCTCTCTACAACATCATACGTATTTTTACAGCTAGTGATGTAAATTTTTTTGTCAATATCTTTAGCTATACAGTTTTTTCTGTGCTAAAATTTAGGTTCTAATGGTAAGTAAAAACCAGCAAATAAGCTTAAGAATCAACAACGAAGTGCCAACCGAAAAAGCGTAAGATGCAAACTTTGGGGAAAATACTTTTAAACCAAGTGATCAGTTTTGGACTTTGATATGAACAAATATCTAAAATAATCAAAAGTGTTTTATATATATATTAAAAATAATTGGAATTCATTACCACTCACTTGTGACTCTGGTCCCCATCCCGCTATCACAACCTTAGTCGTCGGCTTGAGGCTTGTAGTTCCGAGCTTAATGGGCTTGACATTTTTGCTGAATTTGATGGGCTTGCTGAGCTTGACGACTGCGATGTCGTAGTCCCAGGAAAAATTGCCATTGTAGTTCTCGTTCACTAAAACCTTGTCTGCAGTGAAGAGCTGGCCGCCCTTCTCACAGTTGGTACTTCCCACTCGGAACGACATATCTTCTTTTGGGAACCTGAAAATAATTACTTATTGGTTACTTACGTCTTAAAATGCCTTAGAAATTTGAACCCGTTGTAAAGGCTATAAAAAAGTAATAAAAAATAAGGTGTTTTTAAAGTAATTTATGTTAATGATTTCTTTTCGAAGGATTAAAGAATATAAAAATACATTTCAATAGAAATTTGCTGCCTTTTGAAAATAAAACTAAACAAGTATTATTATAAGTCTGCTTTGAATTTTTAATGAGGAATCTATCTATTGCACGATTTTCGTGTATCACGTTTATTCCCCGGAACCTTGTGTCTTTGCTAAGAGGAACATTGAAATTGGACAACATTTTAGTAAAGCGTACTTTAGATGATTTTGGAAGGCGTAAATCAGTTCCAAGTTCTTTCTATGTAAATAAAACGTATATAATATACGTATATAAGTAACCAATAAGTAATTATTTTCAGGTTCCCAAAAGAAGATATGTCGTTCCGAGTGGGAAGTACCAACTGTGAGAAGGGCGGCCAGCTCTTCACTGCAGACAAGGTTTTAGTGAAACGAGAACTACAATGGCAATTTTTCCTGGGACTACGACATCGCAGTCGTCAAGCTCAGCAAGCCCATCAAATTCAGCAAAAATGTCAAGCCATTAAGCTCGGAACTACAAGCCTCAAGCCGACGACTAAGGTTGTGATAGCGGGATGGGGACCAGAGTCACAAGTGAGTGGTAATGAATTCCAATTATTTTTAATATATATATAAAACTTTTGATTATTTTAGATATTTGTTCATATCAAAGTCCAAAACTGATCACTTGGTTTAAAAGTATTTTCCCCAAAGTTTGGCATCTTACGCTTTTTCGGTTGGCACTTCGTTGTTGATTCTTAAGCTTATTTGCTGGTTTTTACTTACCATTAGAACCTAAATTTTAGCACAGAAAAACTGTATAGCTAAAGATATTGACAAAAAAATTTACATCACTAGCTGTAAAAATACGTATGATGTTGTAGAGAGATATCATGGGATATTATTTATTAGCTGAGAGTTAGAGAGGTCTATTATTCAAATGGGTTGGAATATTCTTTTCTATATGTGTCTCCTTATGACGTTTAGAGAATAAACTGACATTTAGACTTAAAATGAAGCTTCATTCTTATACAGGAATCATTTTAAGCTTATACAAGCGACACTAAATTCAACCATTCCATAGGATGTGGCTAAGCTTCAGCGAAAGTGATTACACTTGTACTATATAGGTAATCATGATTGTAAGGGGATATCATAAACAACATTTTAAACAAATACATGATATTTGAATACATAACTCAGTATGACATGAATTGTAGCCATCAAAACACAAACTTTTACGTAGTACATCATCACATGGTAGCATGGTATGTGGGACTATCGGAACAAAAATGTGAAATAATCATTTGGCAAAATACTTTTAAACTATTTCTTTTGTGAAAAGTTTGCAACAAATTTCATTTCTTTATAGACAACAATGAGTCCTATTATAGAACTTGTCCATCCATAGGATTTGACTTAGCATCATAGAATCCTATCACTAAGTAGGGTTGAACAGTTTCCCATGTGTTTACCGGGGAATTTTGAAAGTTTCGTTTCTGTTTTTTCTCCTGCCCGCAAATCGTCTCAAGAACAAATTAGCTATATTTTAAATGTTGCATGTAGCCTGTTAGGGGTCATCTAATAAAGATGACTCTTATGTAGGAGTAAAGTAAAGTAAAGTAAAGTGCGCAACGAAAGTCACTCATTCTATCATTTATTTTTTAATATATGATGAGTAGGTAAAAACATAAAGATAAAAATAATGTTATTATTTTTGTATGTTAAATTAGTGAAATTTATTCTTTAACAGTAAAATGGAATAACAAAATGATACTTTTAGTCTGAAGACAAGTCGATGACCTTGCGTACAGCTAAAGTGACAGTGTACGACTGGAAGAAATGTGAAGCGACGTACTCCTCTAAACTGACACAGAGACTAATGTGTACATACGACACAAATGTTGGTCCCTGTGCTGTAAGTAACAATTTTACTTTAACCTAGGTATGGTAATATGGTAAATTAATATAGTGAATATGTTGCTCCAAATCTAGTACTGTTTATTATAGTCACATACGATAATTTAAGTAAGTTTTTCTTCAATTAATACAATTATTTGTTGAAGGCTTCAATTTCTTGTGAAGCTTGCATTTTATTATGCGTTAAAAGTGTAATACAAGTTGAGTAAATGTAAGTCGATTGGACTTTTATATCACAGAAATATATATTCTAAATCTAACCGATATTATTATTTTTCTTTTTTCTCTAATATATTTCATTTTTAATTTTCTATGAGGTTATACTAAATTATTATTAGTTTAGCAATACTTAATGATTGTGGATGATTTAAAACATGACCACAATTTTATACATGTCATACTCATGTATTAAAAGTAGTTCGTGGTTTCTAGAGCAGGCATTTACTCTATTTTGTTAATATAAAACTATAAATAAAGCATGTAAACATACCAAAGTTATCGACTTATATTATAGGCTTTAATATATAAAATTTTTTAATATTCTTAAATATTTAATTTTTCTAATTATCGCAAAAAATAATTCCCCTATCATTTCAGATATATTTTTGCATTATTTAATTATTATTATATTATTGCATTCTTTATGATATTGATATTAGAAAATTGTCCTTGTGTACCTGCATATTTTATAAGTACTGAATTGAAGGAAACAAAGTTATTAAACTAGTTTTCTTTAACTGTAAACAATAACGTGAACTACATACTATATTTTCAGTTTAAATTATCCAGTAGTAGGAGTATTCTCTTGATACTTGAAAATTGATCTTTATTTATTTATTTTTTACGTCATTTAATATTTTGGAATTTTTGGGACTTTCTTCTTTTAAAGATACTTTCTTAACGTAAAACGTGTTTTTTTAAGTATTTCAATGTAAGTAATAATGAAAAATCCAAAAAATTATTCGACACACCCTGAACTATCGTCATTGCTATTATGATGGACAGCAGATCTAAAAAGGATATAATATAAATAGTTTATTGCTACTTGGAAATAAATCAACTTTGAAATATAGCTTATACTATTTTAATACTGTTACATATACATGTAATTTCGTGTACAGTCTGACTTCGGAGATCCTCTGGTGTACAAGAATGCAGTGTACGGACTGTTCGCCGGTGGTTACAAATGTCTCACTGACCCCGTTCTGCACGTGAATGTGCCCGTATTGGTCGATTGGGTAAAAAATGCTATTAAGGAGTGAATGTTTAGTTAAAAAAATAACTAATGACTGAATAAATATATTTCTCTTCATAATGTTTCTTATTTGACATGCCTATCAAAACTCTACAGGTATTACGTAAAAGTATTAGACTAGATTGATTTATTAGTTTAATCGTCTCTGCATCCCACTGCTATCCCTCCTTCTCAAAATACAGTTCCAGTTCAACAGTTTAATTAAACTTA
The DNA here is from genome assembly GCF_021130785.1 of Homalodisca vitripennis. Lineage (NCBI taxonomy): Eukaryota > Metazoa > Arthropoda > Insecta > Hemiptera > Cicadellidae > Homalodisca > Homalodisca vitripennis. Next base: position 56,371 of record NW_025778509.1, read on the forward strand.
TCCTTGATAGCAATGTGCTTAGATGTACGTGTCATAAATGTATTTTGTAAGATAATCCGAATTGAGAATATTCAATTAAAGGGTCAATCTCATGTATAGAACCATTTACCACAGTTCGCACACAAAACCTTCTACTAAAAATATTAATCACAGAATTTCATCCTTGCAGAATCAGGCCCACACTTGCCAAATCAACTGTGTCTCTTTTGAAATTACCTCATTTGCAGCACCTTTAAGGCAACATAAATTAACGCCTATTCACCGGGCAGTTCCACCGCAAGTGGGCCCTTCTGTTGCCTTCAGCAGTTGCCGGAATGGAGGGAGAAACAGCTACGGATTGGGTGTATGTTTTTAATAAGTGGTATTGTAAATTTAACTCACCCATTTCGTATCTGTCGACGACGTTGTAAGAGGAAGCCGCCCTGAAGTCGACCATCTGTCGACCATGGATACTTTCAAGAGATAGCGACCACCGTTACCAGTCCATCTGCCGCTTACTCCTCCTTCGTCTTGGTGACTGTAATAGACCGGACCGATGTCTAGAAAGATAACTGGCAGTGTTCGTATAGAATCCAGCGTATATGGATGCGCATTGGTGGCCGTTAAAAAGAGGCTTTTGTTTATACAGCATATATCTTTGACGTAGAGCAGGAATTTGGAGAACGAGACCTATTCAACATTGTCACCGCATTGAGTCAGTAAATTAATTCGCAATAATGAAAAATTCCTTGTTGTGTACTGTGAGGTTTTTGGCGTTTTATTATGTTAGGTAACACAAGGACTAAAAATTCACCTATTTTCTAAAATCTTTAACCACCGTTTTGGTAAGGGGAAGATTTTGAGGTTGGGTTTTATAGAGAGTAGAGAATATAGCCAATTTTATAGTTACAGCTCGACATGTGCTCTCATTTTAGATTTTCTACTGACTCCGTGTGAAACGCCACCAGTATGATGTAAAATTGATATTTTTTTTAAATCTAATTTTAGGTATAGTAATTATATGGAAAGTTTTGTTACATTAACTCCAATACTTAATATTTGGCCGAACACTACATACTTTAAATTTGCTCAAATGTACAGTTAAAAGTATATTCTTCAGTATAATTGTAATTCTTATCTGTATAAACTCTGTCCTGAAAAGCGATTTCAGAAAACTTACAGAGAAATTACAAGTGTTTTTCCTATAAAGCTTACTATATACTTACAAGCCTTTAATGGTACATAAATTTAAATGGCAGGTAAATTAACCACACATACAGTTGTGCTGTCATAATAAAATGTTTACACAGAACAGAATATTATTTTTAAATTATCTTACATGTATAAGCCAAACCCCTTGAAGTAACAGGCACCACAATCGAACTCACTGTTGCTAATATAGAAATGAAGCTTTAGAGAAAATATCAAGTCTATTGGTTCGGTTATATTTTTACATCGTAGATTCTAATATAAAGGTAGACAGACAGATAGAGAGGCAGAAATGTAATGATCCAACTTTTTTAGTGATTTTTTATTTGTATTTTGGACAGTTTTTGATGAATTTCTAAATGAAAACTTTTTTTGAAAAGTGCGCAATACTGGTATATACTGTCTTAATTGCAACCTCCTCTCACGGCTGAATTTGTAATGTCGTGATTCGACATTACGGTGGTGGTCGGATCATAGCCTAGAGGTAACCGGGCTGGTAAATTAAACACATGTTTTGAAAGTTAACGCACTGGCCGAACCGACCGCATCTTTTCATGGTCTGGGGAGGACTGGGGCAATAGAAAGGTAGCAGGGGCTGAGGCGTGGGATTGGACACGAGCATCAGGTGAGGTGGTATGATGCCAGCCGACCAACCAGAGCCATTTATTAGAATCAGCTCACCCTCTACGTCATACAACTTGCAAAACATATTGCCACACGTGAAACAACATAAAACTAAATTATTGTACTGACATACAGGGTACCAACTGTCTTGTTACACCACATAATATTATTTATTTAATTAATATACTATAACTCTTCCCCCTAAAAGTTGAAAGATAATACAACATGAATACAAGTAATATGATAAGTCATGAAACACAATTTACACACAAGTAGAAATGAATACGGATAATGAAATCAAGTACATAACGTAATAATAGCACACCTAATAAAATATCAAAACATGGATAATTATTGTATCCTCAATAAACCCCATTTCAATCAATTAATCAAGATAAGAATACATAGAAATCAGAATATATATACACTCACATAATATCATAAAAATCATTTTTGAATAATTATAAGTTTAGTTTGCTTTCGGGTTTTCTCTGCCTAGCCGGATAGCGGCGTATGACAGGTGTGGTTTGTTGTGACCGATCAGCTGGTAGTACCTCAGCTGGTGACAAGGTCAGGCGGTGCGGGGGTGACAAGGTCACACTCCGACTCGATGGAGGGGTGCCAGCTATTTCGGAACTACTACCTGGTCTGGGCGAAAGTAACGCAGGGGGTGACATAGACTGTCGACTACCAGCTTCAAGATGATTCTTACTAGTCACTGTACTTGGCAAATATATATCTCTAGGATTTAATTCATTGTCATTTAAATCTAACTGTTTCTGCATTCCTAGCAATTGATTTATATGACGTTTCCAGATAATACCATTATCTAGTATGACTAAATAAGATACAGGACTTAGTTTTTTATGAATTCTACCTTCCGTCCATTTACCCTTACTTCTAAAATCTCTCATTAGTACTGGCTGTCCTACCAATAATTCACGAGTTTTGCTTCCACCAAAATTTACAATTTGTTTTTCTTGGTTACGGTGTACAATTTCAAGTAAATTAGGTTTGATTAAAAATCTAGTCTTGTTCGTAAATTACGATTAAACATAAGTTTTGCTGGTGACTCATTGGTTGTACTATGTACACAATTTCTGTAAGCTAGTAAAAATTTACATAAAGCTAATTCAGAATTGTCGTTGCTAAGTAAAGCACATTTCAATCTTTTCTTTACTGTCTTAACTGAATTTTCCGCTTGACCACTACTGGCTGGGTGGTAAGGTGGTGTGAAAGTATGCCGAATTCCATTTGACTTCAGAAATTGGCTAAATTCAAATGAAATGAAAGGTGGGCCATTATCTGATACAATATGTTGAGGTAAACCGTACCTCGCAAACATAGGTCTCAACTTGTTTATTGTTTGTTTAGCGGAAGTAGAAGTGACTTCCTCGACTTCGAGCCATTTACTGTGTGCATCAATTATTACTAAATATAATTTAGAATTGAATGGACCAAGAAAATCCAAATGGATCCGTTGCCATGGATGTTCGGGATACTCCCACACATGCAATACACTTTTTGATGGATTTTGCCTTTCACTTTGACATGGTTTACAACTGCTTGCTAGACACTCAATATCCTTATCTATTCCTGGCCAATACATATAACCACGAGCTATGGACTTCATCTTTACAATACCAAGATGACCTGTGTGCAATTCATTCAACATTTGTTTTCTTAACACTTTCGGTACTACAACTCTATGACCATACATCAATATTTCTTGTTCTATAGTTAACTCATTTTGTCTTTGCGCATAAGCACTAAGTTCACTAATTACCTTCTCTGGCCAACCATGACAAACATAATTTAAAACCTTACTTAATTCAGGATCTAAACGGGTTTCTCGCTCAACATCTTTAAAGTTAAGGGGTATTTCACTTTCCTCAATATATTGTAAATAAGTACCTATGTAGCTTACTTGATCTGATTCCTCTAGGTTTTGTCTTAAGTCATTTACATTTAAAGGTAACCTTGACAAACCGTCCGCATGTCCGTTAGCTTTGGAACGGATGTATTCAATATCAAAGTCATAAGCAGATAAAAACAAGGCATAGCGTTGTAGCCTACTAGCTGCATACGCTGGTAATCCTTTCTTGGGACCAAACACTGATATCAAAGGCTTATGATCTGTGACGAGAGTAAACCTTCTGCAAAACAAGTATTGGTTGAACTTCTTAATTCCAAACACTATTGCGAGTGCTTCCTTATCAATGACAGAATACTTGAGCTCTGCTGAGTTTAACGACTTTGATGCAAAACAAATAGGTTTTTCACTGTTATCACTTTGGATTTGAGTTAGGACACAGCCCAACCCATATGAACTACTGTCTGTGTACAACTTTAAAGGTAAATCAGGATTGTAATGAGCTATTATAGGAGCTGAAATTAATTTTTGCTTAATTACATCAAAAGATTTTTTACAGGCTGCGTTCCATGCAAAGGGTGTGTCTTTCCTTAGTAACTGATACATTGGAGTTGCCAGGGTTGCCAGGTTAGGCACAAACTTGGAGTAATAGCTAACTAATCCTAAAAATCCCTTGAGCTGAGTGACATTAGTAGGCACAGGTGCCTTTGAGACTGCTTCAACTTTAGCTGGAGAGGTGCTAAGACCTTCCTTGCTCAACACATGACCAAGATATTCAATGGATGGACAAAAAAATTGACATTTATCTTTGCTCACTGTCAAACCATTTTCACTTAACCTTTGACAAACAGCTCTTAACCTGGCTAAGTGTTCAGCTTGATTTTTACCAGTTATCAGAATGTCATCCAAAAAAACATGATATTCCTTCAATACCTGTTCCATGATACGTTGAAAAATACCAGGTGCAGAAGATATTCCATACGTAATACGATTGTAAACAAACAAACCTCGGTGTGTACTGATGGTACATAACCCCTTAGAACTTAGAACTGTCATCCAGTCTGACTTGTTGATAAGCATTAGATAAATCTAATTTAGAAAAGGTTACTCCTTTCTGTAAAGAGGTGAACAACTCTTCTATTCTAGGTACTGGATATCTGTCTATTTCCAAGTATTGGTTAAGAGATACCTTAAAATCACCACATATGCGTAACTGTCCATTTTTCTTTAAGATAGGGACAATAGGTGTACCCCATTCACTACTGTCTACAGGTTTCAAAATTTCATTCTCAACTAGCCTATCTAGTTCCTTGTCCACTTTACATTTTAGTGAAAACGGCATTGGTCTTGGTTTAAAATACTTTGGTTTTACCTCTGGTTTAAGATTAAGCTTAACTGGGTCTCCTGTATAACAACCTAAGCTTTCAGTAAACACATTTGGAAATTCTTGATACAAACTCATGACAATATCATTGTCGAAACTGGGCCTATCAATAGGTGGTTTGTTTACATGTACATTGTTTTCCTTATACTGTCCTACAAGACTGTTTACATTAAGAGGTATGGTTACTGATACTTGTAAATCCCTGATCCAATCTCTCCCCATAAGCGGGTTTGCACCTTTTGCAATTACATAGAGTTCTAGAGCTTTATTAACATTGTTGTACTCAACATTTACTAATAACTTACCCAAGGGTTGAATTTGCTCACTCGTGTAGGAACTTAAAATTAGACTGGTACTCTTTAGCGGAATGTGATTAAGATTAGCCTTATAAAAATTCTCAGAGACAACACTGACACAAGCTACGCTATCAACCTCGAAAACTACTAACCTATGTTCCAATTTGAGGTTAACCTTGATCGGATCAACTCTCACATGATTTAATCTTCCTAGGCTTACAAACTCGTTAGGCCTATCTTGTATAGAAAACAAGTTACTTAAATCATAAACTTCATAATTTACATTAGGCCTACATTGTGCATAGTTTACATTTGCAGTAATTTGACTAGGGTTAGGTGTACTTTCTGATACATAATGTTGCTTATATTGAAAATTCTGCTTTTTGCCTTTGCCTTTGTGCTGGGGAAACTTCTTATTACTATTAAAATTTGAAGTGGTTGATTTACCTGAATTTAGGCCTAATTTTGATTTACACACTTTCTCCAGATGACCCATCTTACTACAAACATTACATTTGTAATTTCTATACCTGCACACATTTGTGACGTGGCCACCTTTGCCACAACACCAACACATTTTATCACTTGACACATTCTCCTCCCTCCTAGGCTGGAAACGTTTCCTCTGATGTTGATGTTGATGTGGAGATGGTCTGAACTGCTGCATCTTCATCCCTGCCGACATGTTGCTGGTATAAGCCATGGACGTCGTCTGCCGCTCCGCCGCCTCCAGGGACAGGGCCAGCTGCATCGCTTTGTCGAAGGTTAAGTCTACTTCTCCAATCAGGCGTTTCTTGATAGTATCACTCCGCAGACTGTTTACTAGGCGATCTCGCAAATAGTCCGGCAACTTGTCTTGAAATTCACAGTATGTTGATAGTTTTTTTAGTTGCACAACGTATTCACCAACTGTTTCATGTTCATGTTGGTTGCGTAAACTAAATTTGTACCGTTCCGCAATGAACGACGGTTTAGGACTGACATGATCTTGTAGAATTTGCACAATATCCTTGAATGTCTTAGAACTAGGCTTGTTCGGCGTACACAAATCCTTTAACAAATTATACGTTTTAACACCTATGACTGTTAACAAAGTACTCACTTTCTTTTCAGCTTTAATGTCATTGAAATCTATGAAAAGTTCGAACCTTTCGACATAAGATGACCAAGATTCCTCCGCACTGTCATAGGGTCCCAACGAGCCTATTATTCCGGTCGCCATGTTGAACTCAGGATCTTCGTTAAATAAACTGTCTATGAAAAGAGGCGCGATTTCACTAACACAATCCGACATTAATGTTTGCACTGAAATTGATGCGAATCAATTGTTGTGTGTACCTTCCTACACCGCACTTGTGTACCTTACTACACTGAAGCGTCCGTGCACCTGTCTACACCGACATCTTTGCACTCCCGAATGATCAATGTCTTCTTGATGCGCGTTTCTTTAAACTGCCTCGTCGCCAGTTTGTAATGTCGTGATTAGACATTACGGTGGTGGTCGGATCATAGCCTAGAGGTAACCGGGCTGGTAAATTAAACACATGTTTGAAAGTTAAACGCACTGGCCGAACCGACCACATCTTTTCATGGTCTGGGGAGGACTGGGGCAATAGAAAGGTAGCAGGGGCTGAGGCGTGGGATTGGACACGAGCATCAGGTGAGGTGGTATGATGCCAGCCGACCAACCAGAGCCATTTATTAGAATCAGCTCACCCTCTACGTCATACAACTTGCAAAACATATTGCCACACGTGAAACAACATAAAACTAAATTATTGTACTGACATACAGGGTACCAACTGTCTTGTTACACCAAATAATATTATTTATTTAATTAATATACTATAGAATTGACATGAGTAATATAACAAGAACATTTACTGGCTACCTATAAATGAGTTTCCATTGCAAACCTTATTCGATAACGTATGGATTGTTACTGGTGTCATGTGTGGAATATTACTTTTGAAGTATCTCTTCGTTGGTTAGAGGTTTTAACATATTATATTATTTATGATTCAAAGATAATATGTAGCGTAAACCGTTCAACTGTGAATTTCTAAACAGATTATAAATTTAATTATTCCGTATTATGAAATTAAACATTAATATACCCTTACACTATTTATTACATTATATGTACATTTTTACCGTTGGATTTAAAACACTTCTCTAGGTATAATTAGTTAATTTTTTCCCATTTACTTTGAACCATAAATTTGTGTGTCCCTCTTAAGATGAGTCGAGAGGTCATCACACCACGTGTCGACTAACAGGCTTCACTAAGGTTGCATGTAAAATTTCAAATCAACATAGCCCTTTCATTCTCTAGATGACCTGCGGACGGAAAAAATCATACAGAAAATAGATGTTTTCATATCCCCTACAACAAAAAATAAATAAAAACTGTGTCAGCCTACTAAGTGATAGGCTTCAATAACGCATAGTCAAATTCCATTGACATACACCATTGGTCCCAACAAACATTTTTTAAGGACCCCCTTATCAGTCACTTTACTGATACGGATCCCTCAAATTCTTACACTTAAATGGTAGATTACACGCCTAATAATCTGAGTAACATTAGTCAATAAGTACCTTGCCTACCCATTTACTTTAAGATAGAAACTGTTCTTATAAAAATTAAATTTAAGCTACCACAAATTTATTATAGTTTATTCAACAAGAGCAATGTTTTTATTTTAATTTAAGAATCCTAAAGTAAGACCTCCAATATGTCAGAATATGTAGGTCCAGGCGATGTTAATTACACTTTTGTATATTACTCATTTCGTTTGAGAAGGATGTCAATGTAGTAAAAAAGTACTACACGTTTGTTTTGATTGCGATATCCAGAGAAAAGTATTGATTACAATAATATATAATAGTAAGAAACTGAATAATATCATTAAGTCAAAATTATTATTTATAAACAAGGCATGCAATAATTCATGATTTCTGATATGTTCGTTTCCATACGTGACTCTTTTACTCTGAAACTGCATTTTAAGCCGATTCTTGTATTTATTTTTCATGAAGCACATAGTTTGAGAATGCTTGTTCACATCATATTGATGGTTGGATAAGGAAGTAATACTTTAATTTTCATATCACTGAGTGCTTTGTAGTCCTTACGTGATGAAAATTTCTACAATTTTCTCGCATTTAAAAACATTTTTCATTTTAGTAATGATATTCAGCTCTATAAGATGATCTTGTCCCTCTTCTGAGAGACTCTGGACTTTTTCTATTTCCGGAAGCAGAATGAATTTCTATTCCAATCTTGGTTAGGATCTGGCTTGGGAAAGTGTTCCCTAACAGTGGTTACTAAATTTTGGAGGTGCTGAATTATGTTTTCCTTTATTTGGTTTCTTAAGTTCTCGTCAGAAGACTCCAAAAATGCTTTCAAACGTGGGGAAATTTGTAAAAGAGCATTTATCGACTTTTGTTTCCCAAAATTGACACTTTTTAACCATGGCACTAACTTTATCTTTAACTACGTGTACATTGTTACCTTGTAAGTATAGATTCAAAATATTGAAATGTTCAAACAGATCAGCTAAGTAAGTAGTTACGCAAAGCCAAGAAAAGTCAGTGAGAAAATCTGCATACTTGGAATCAAGAAAGAAGAGTCAGACCACAACTTTAAGCTCGAAAATCTCTTCGCTATTACAGCCTCTCGATGAATGCAACGGTGCGTCGATTTTCATGTTACAGATTTGATACGAGCTTCAAGACCTGTTCTGTATCCAGCCATGGATTTGGTTCCATCTGTAGACAAACTCACACATTTCCTCCAGTAATTTAACATGTAATTTCAATGCAGTGAAAATATAATCAGCTGTGGTATGAAGTAATTCACATGAAAAAAGAAAATCTTCGAACAACTGGTTTTCCCATAGATATCGAACAAGAACCAACATCACTGATTTCTTTTGTGTGTGTGCGTGTGTGTGTGTGTGTGTGTGTGTGTGTGTGTGTGTGTGTGTGTGTGTGTGTGTGTGTGTGTGTGTGTGTGTGTGTGTGTGTGTGTGCTCTCATCCAACTGAACAGCAAATACGTCACGGAAGCGAATCCTAACATGGTATTTTCAAAGTTACTAACCATAGCCTATCTGTAATTTCTCTACTAGCACAGAGGCTGCATCACCTAACATTCTTTTGCAAAGAATTGCCAAATTGTAATATAACTTGTTCTGCAATTGCATGGTTTTTATCACATTTTACAATGATAATTTGAGCTCGCCTAGTTTAATTCTAAAATAATTTACTTAACTTTCGTGTAAAATCACACATAGAGGTTTACACCGATCAAACCTGGAATTGGTTCATGTTCACCCATGTACCGTTGCTGACTAGTGTTTACATACATGCTAAATATGCAGCACGCACGATCTCTAGTGGAAATTGACAAACGTACGACTTAGTAAATGTAAGTACCTAACATTGTCGTTAGATTGAGCTAGTGATAATTGACTGTAATGATGAGTGCCTACTGAACCTACACGAAAACTATAATAGCTACTAAAAGTAAAGTAAAATATAAAATATTTTAATTTCTTAGAAACAACTTGCGGAACCCGTGGGTCACTACTTGGGGTTGGGAACCACTGAAATACACAATAATAGAAATCACTCCTGTTTGAAGATATATGTAAAATAATTGCAAAGCCAAATTAAGAGTTTACAGTAATTTTTCCTACACGATACAATCACATTTATGTTCACTACGTACAGTTTTACAGCAGTATTGATATAATGCAAGTTCCGCTAAGATAGTGTACTAAAACGTAAGAGTGCTCTGAATTAAAATATTGTAACCTATTTTTAATACTGACTCTAGTTAATCATAGTTTCTTATAATTCTAAATACTTGAGGAAATTTATAAGCAAACAGAAAACTGAACACAGTTTTCAGCGTCAACTTAATCTATGAATCAATGTGCCAATAGTATTTTTAATCTTGATACAAAAAGTAGCTATTATACTAAACATCCGTTAAGCATGATGGAATTGAGGAATCAACGCGTATATGGATGTGAGTATGGTTAAATTATTATAAATAATAAAAAGGCACTGGAAATTATTTTCTTTCGATGCTATCTCTTAATGTTCACTTTATTTTAGAACTCCTCAATTTTTGGAATCTTAATATAGCATAACTTTTTTGTAGTAATTCTTTTCAAAGTTTTTAAACGTATTTTGGACAGTTAAGTGATGGATACCTAAATATAAAATGTTGTGGAAAAGTGCTTAATATATAAAGTTTCCTCCACTATGGTGTCCAATACGACATTTACATTTTTAAATGTTAGTTATACTAAGGAAATGATAACTACAACAAAGTAAAGTTTTAAATACTTATCAATAATCGGTAAAAATTCTTTATTTACATTTAAAGAATTTTAAAAAGGGTAGGCAACATTTCAAATTCAATGTTATGGATATTAAAAACTAATTTTTTACATCTTTTTTCTAAAATTAAATTTAAATGTGACAAATTTGTATGAGTGACTTATATAAAAAACAGCAGAAATAATTATCACAGTTTGTAAGTATATGAAACATTTTTTATAGTATTTTACCATTAATAATGTAGTTTATACTGTTATATACTTTAATGAAATACATAGAAGAATATTTTTTTCTACCTTGTCACTGAATGATATGTATAATATTTTTTAAACTTCAAACCAAAGAATAAATCATTTAACTCCTTATACAGCTAGTGGTAGTCGTAAAAGCTTATCGTTGTTGAAGTTATTGAATAATTTTAGCAATGAACATGTATTCCTGGTATCCGGCAAATTTTTCCCGATACTTGAGCCGTGAGAGGAGTTGCTAATTAAAACAATGCCATAGTTGAATTATTTACTATTTTGCGAAATATCATGTTACAATGTCTAAAAAGAGAACAATTATATCTTATCTTAAAATTCTTTCAATCAGACTTAAAAAATAACTGGTTTTTTTAGGAAATCAGGTGGTCTAAATATAAAATAAATTTCTTTTAGTGAAACCCAAAATGGTTTCACTTCTACTGGGGGAGTTTGTTTCAGATTATCTTCCCTGCTATAACACCTATTTCTTTATTTTTTTACTCCTGTTTGTAGGAGGGAAATGTCAGAAATTATAAAATCTTTAAAAACAAAGACATCCTCAGGCTACGACAACATGTCATCTAAACTGCTTAAGTCATGTTGCGAATCCCTTGCTGATCCACTTGTGCATCTCGTTTAACTGTTCTTTTGAAAGTGGAACCGTTCCAGATTTGTTAAAACTAGCTATCGTCAAGCCTTTGCACAAAAGAGGAAAAGTTGATGATCTCGATAACTTAAGACCAATCTCCATTGTTTCAATGTTCTCTAAGGTTTTTGAAAAGGCAGCTTTAAGTAGATTATGGTCTTTTCTGATTCAAAATAACATTTTGTTCAGCAACCAGTTTGGATTTTTCAAAGGGGGGTCAACTGTCAATGCTATGTTTACTTTCATTGATAAATTCATCAAGGCTCTGGATAGAGGCAAGTCTGCTTCTGGTGTCTTTTTCGATTTGCGAAAGGCATTCGACTTGGTTCCTCATGAGCTTGAGAGCATTGGTATACGTGGTGTCGCAAAGCAGTGGTTTTCTTCTTACTTGAAAGAACGTCGACAACTCCTAGAACTGCCTTTTGTGGATGGAAGCACTTTGAAGCATTGGCATTCTGATGTGCAAACTGTTAAGGCGGGTGTACCCCAGGGTTCCATTCTGGGTCCTCTTTTGTTTATTTTATATATTAATGATCTTAGAAGATGTATCTCAGATGCCTACTTGTGCTTGTTCGCGGACGACACATCAATTGTGATAGAGAGCTAATGGCGTGAAATCATGGAGATCAAAACCTTTGTAGAATCTAACCGGATAGTCCAATGGTTCCAAGAAAATGGATTAGTTATCAACACTAATAAAACCACATTACTTGAATTTTGCTATCACAAGAAAGCATAATGATGACCTTAGTGTTTGGGTTGATGATGTAGAAGTCTTTTCTAAACAAAGCGTTAAGTTTTGGGCTTATCTATTGACAGAAATTTAAGTTTTTCCTGTCATACAAGCGACGTGGCGCAGAGGATAAGTTCTGGAATATTTGTACTACGTAGGCTTTCTCATTTTGTAAACACTGATGTTCTACTTACAACATATTATGCACTTATTTTTCCTTTCCTGTCTTATGCGGTAACCATCTGGGGTTCCGAGAGATGCAATACGCATTGTATCTTTGTCTTGCAGAAGAGGGCAATGCGACTTGTTTCTGGCATTCGTCAAAGAGAGTATTGTAAATCTGTTTTTTAAGAAGCTTGAAGTTCTGACATTTCCTTTTGTTTACATTTTTACACTTTGATGTTTTTTAAGCAGAACCATGGTATTTTTCAATCTCTTGTCCCTCAATCTGGATATAACCTGCGAAACAAACAAAAACTGAATATTCCTCACCATACCACTTCCTTCTTTAAGCGTCACACCTATTACAGTGCTGTATCATTGTTTAACGCTCTTCCTGATCACCTTAAATCTAACTTGGATCTAAACTATTTTAAAAGAAAGCTCAAGTCATTTCTAATTGAACATTGTTTTTATTCTATAGAAGAGTATATTAAAGGTAGATAGAGTACCATACATAGATTGCTAGTAGTTTTTAGTTATATTTACTTTGACGCAAGCCAATGCATGTACTTATGTTATTATGGCAATAAAGAAATTTTGACTTCACTTGATTACTTCTTTTTTAATCAATATTCTTTGATAAAATTTAAAATATTCTACTTAATATCTTGTGGAACACTTGTCTATGATATTCATTTATTATTATTATTATTGTTTACATAATGTATTGAGAAATTGAGTGCAAAGCGGCAGTAAAATATGTATTAAAATTTATTAAGATTTAGTAAAAGAATTACTTTATTTTAAATAGTAATTACCATTAATAATGTAATTTATACTTTTAAATACTTTAATTAAATACATGGAAGAATTTTTTCAACATTGTCACTGTATGATATGTATATAATATTAATTAACTTCAAAAAAAGAAGAAATCGTTTAATACCTTATAAGGCTACTGATAGTAGTAAAAGGTGATCGTTGTTGACGTTATATACTATTTTAGCAATGGTCAATATTTCCATGAACATAATTCCTAGTATCCCGCAAATTTTCCCGATACTTGAGCCGAGAGGAGGTGTTAATTAAAACAATGCTATCGTTGAAGTATGTACTATTTTGTGAAAAATCATGTTGCTGAGTCTAAAAAGAGAACAATTATATCTTATCTTAAAATCCTTTCAATCTGACTTAATAAATAACTGGTTTTAGTTAGTGTAGGCATTCATTTCACTATACGTTTTAATATAAGTACCTACATCTAATAGCGTGGTTCTTCAAAGATTAGAATGAAACTTTTATTCTTATCTTTTTGCCTGTTACTGGTGAATTTATGTAAGTACGTAGTGTATGAATTATTAATTATTTATTGCCATTTTAATATACTGACTTATTTAGGGTAATTTATATATATATATATAAGTCTGTATATTAAAATGGCAATAAATAATTAATAATTCATACACTACGTACTTACATAAATTCACCAGTAACAGGCAAAAAGATAAGAATAAAAGTTTCATTCTAATCTTTGAAGAACCACGCTATTAGATGTAGGTACTTATATTAAAACGTATAGTGAAATGAATGCCTACACTAACTAAAACCAGTTATTATATATATATATATATATATATATATATATATATATATATATTATATATATATATATAATAAGGTAAACGGTTAGAAGTTGAAAAAGATAGATATACTGATTTTTATGGGTAGACATTAGCCATCTTAAATATTTTATTGGTATTACATTAATATTAATTGAAGAAACCGAAACAATTATCCAATTTCACTTTTAGTTTAAACTCGTGATGTGAAATGTTAGTTATACTAAGGAAATGATAACTACAACAAAATAAAGTTTTAAATACCTATCAATAATTGGTAGTAATTCTTTATTTACATTTAAAGAATTTTAAAGGGTAGGCAACATTTCAAATTCAATCTTATGGATATTAAAAACTAATTATGTACATCTTTATTCTAAGATGAAATTAAAATGTGACAAATTTGTATAAGTGTGTTTCGAAATAATTTTACAGTTGGTAACTATATGAAACAATGAAAAGTGAAATCATAAAAAATATACGCGTAGGGTAGACGTTTATAAATCACAAGAGTTTTAATTCTCTCTCTATTAATATCGGTCAGTTTCATGACCGTAAATCTTATTTTAAATTATTGCCATCAACCTAATAACTGTTCCATCCATACAAATTGCAATAATACGAATCGCTGTAAAGATATACTTCTCTTTAAAAACTAAGTTTGATATAGATCAAGAGATTAGAATATTATTTTATGTATATCTGGAGTGTTTCTAATGTTAATAAAAAAATTGTGTTCCTCATATTCAATAGGAAATTGTTTGCTAATCCAAGGGTAACAGTTTAATACGTTATACTCTAATATAAAACTACATGACGTAACTAATTTATCAACGCCCAAAAACAACAAAAAAGATAGAGACATTCAATTTTGTAATTAGATTGAACATGTGTCCAAGTGGTCCTCTCCGAACTCAATATTTCTAAAATTCTATAAGAAATTTATTGTTCGAAGTAAACTAATTCAAGTACTAATTTCAACCGATTCCCATACCAAATGTTGTCAACACTTTAGTAAAAAACTCTTTAATAAAATTAACAGACATGTTTCGAATAAGTTTTAAAAGGAAAATTATTGTGCTTATATGACTTTGTCTACATGATGTACAAACAAATTTGCGATTGGCCATCTTTTGATTTCCAAAATCTAAAATATAATTTTATGGAAATACCAATTAGATGGAATATATATTCCAAAGGTTTAATTAAAAGGAGAAATTTCTAGTATATAATAACTTGAAATGCCAATAATATTATGTTCCTTTTCCTATAGATCACATCAATGGCATACTCAAATTTACTCTTTTCTCGATATTATGTTAACATTGCTAAACTATCAAATTAACATTAAAAAATTGTTTAGATTGTGTATCTAAAGTTACTTTCTCAATATTGTGTGTTTGTTTGATATTGCAGCATGGAATATTTACAGTAGTTGAAGGAAAAAAAGAGGGACGGAAAATATCATAACTCAATTAAGCCATTTCCTCAATCACAATAATATTATAGGGATAGTACTAATCCACCTGGCCTAAGAATAGTACTGAAGCCCTTTGAGCTATGTATTAAAAATCATGGAATGTTCCTCGTAAAATCAAACTAAAATATTATTTATTCGCCATCAGTTATGTAATGAGTCCAGTGCCACTCTCAACATATAAGATATATGTATGATGAACGTATTACTTACGAAAGAAATTGCGTGCGAAACCGTAAGACAATGCAAATATATCAATACAAAATGAGGGCCTGATTTAATTATGGACAGAAGAGCTATAAGAGATTGCCCTTTAAATTTTGTACACGATGTGCTCTTGAGGAACAATAATGAAGGATTCTCCACTCCGACCACTTTCTTGATGAAATTCCCTTAAGAAATGTACTGAGCAAACGCTTGATGTTAACTGAAATATTCTGATGGGTTTAATCAGCTGTTCTAAGTTAACTAATTACGGTACTTAATATATGAACATAGCTATAATTCTCGAAACCACTGTTTTTTGTTTTTTTTCTACTTGATTCTGATATAAATATTATCAAAATACTTTATGCCAAAATAATGAAATATTTGGGAATGTATAAAATGCTTTAAAAAAAGTTATGTTGATCTTACACCCATTGATGAAAACTATCAAAGATACATGTTATTATTTGAATTGTTTTATGACATATGACAACGAGGAAGAGCACCAAAAATATAAATTAATTTAAAAGTATAGCAGACATGTAACTGTTAAAATACTAGGTTCATATTATTTCATTAAGAAAATGTCAGTGATATTAATAGTATTGTGTCATTTATTTCAAATATGCAATAATATCAATATCCTATCAATATCGTGGGAAAGGGTCAGAACTCTCGTGATATGTTTATAGTCTATTCTCCAAGTATATTTATTGTGATTTCTTTTTTTATCGTTTTTGAATCTTGCAAGTTTATCGATACTGTAATTTTCATACCCAATTTATGGTAAATACTTTTCACAAATTCAGTATAACTCTTAACCTCTTAAGTTAAAATTTTAAGAAGTTTACAATTCTATGTTTTATTATGCAGAGGTAAGTTTTAAATAATAACCACCATTTTTTAGATATAAATTCTGAATTACTTAAGATTATTGTTCGGTAGGTATTCAATACATTACTTTTGCAGATATAATTAAAGTTTTATTGGTAAAACGAATTATTCAAATCTTAATATTGGGTACTAAAACTGTTCTATCGCCAGCTTTCTATTTTGTTTTGTTTTGTTTTTCGGCATTAAAATGTCAAAATTTATAAAACTTCAGTTTATGTGAAAAATATATAAACAATATTTAAAAGTGTATTATTAATAATAACAACTTAACCATGCCCATGTCTCTATATAAGCTTTGAGATCTCCGTTCCTTCAAGTATAACAGATATTGTAAAACTTATTCAACTATGATTGTAAATAATAATATAGTCATTTAAATTATTATTACTTATTCTGGAAAATAAAAACGGAAATATAAATTATCCTATTATTTTTGTATTAATTGCAAAAATTATGGATAACAGATAGCAGCCAAAAACATGAACTATACATAAATAAAATATTGACTACTAAATATTTGTTTATCACTAAACAAATTGCATTTAAGAATAGTGATTGTTTCAGGTAGTGATTATTTCGTGTTTAATTCGAATTACTTTTTATTCAATTTAAGTAATCTCACTGTAAGCATTAAATCTCTGGATTCTATACTTATTATAAATAGGAAGGTTTTGTGAGAATTTTCGATGCTCACGTAATACACAGTCACGGGTTCGGACATTTGGCAGGCACACTACTTGGATATAAACATAAAAGACTAGTATATTTGTTATTACAAAATATCACTGACAAAATAATCTTAAAATCACCTGAAATCAAATTATTTACTGTAAAACTAGGCAATATTTTTGACAGCTGATCAAGTCACAGAATGCAACGTGCCACGCGGTGTCTCAGAATTTGGTATTCAATAAATAAATCAGCTGTAATGCAAAAAGTATTATATAAGTTTAATTATACATGGCAGCGATGATGAACACAAACTAATTAGTGTACTAGTTTACAGGTTTCACTTAACGGTTCTATAAAATTGAGAATATACACACAGAAGGTACAAAAAACCGTTTTTCACTTCCTATTGTGGAACGTAGTGTATAGACATTTGATGTCTATACCGTAGCAAAGAGAATAAGAAACTATTACACACATACTAAATACAATTTTATGACAGAAAATTGTCGGGGGACGTAGCTTCCTTTTTTCAGTGATGAGGGATAGTTATGAGGAAAATAAATTTTGATATAACACCTGGATTAATGTTTACATAATGTCCACAAGATATTGCTTGCAAAGCTGCGGTTAGGTCCTAGAAACTTTAATAAAACTGAGGAATGCTGCAGTAAAAGAATTTTAGGGTAAAAGAATTACTTTAGTTTAAATAATAAATACCATCAAAAATGTAGTTTATACTTTTATTGTTACTTTAAATTAATGTCATAGACTAATCTTTTGTCCACCATGTCACTGAATGATATGCATAATATTTTTAAACTTCAAACTAAAGTAAATCACTTAAAGCCTTATTAGGTCACAGATAGTCGTAAAATCTTAAAGTTGTCCACGTTATTGGATAATTTTATCAATGGGCATCCATTCCTGGTATCCTGCAAATTCTGTTAATATATCAATAATCTCTTCAGCCGTGAGAAGAGATGGTAATTAAGAAAATACCAATACCGATAAGATCATTAAATATTTACGATTTATCGACCTATCATGTTGCATTTTTTTTTAAATAGAACACTTATATCTTATCTTAAAATCCTTTCAGATTTAATAAATAACTTGTTTAAGTTAGTATAGGCATTCATTGAAGTAAACGTTTTTAATACAAGTGCCTAGATCTAAAACCGTGGTTCCTTAAAAAATTGGAATGAATCTTTAAATCTTATCTTTTTGCCAGATACTGGTGAATATATGTAAGTACATAGTGTATGAATTAACAATTATTTTTTGCCATTTTAATAAACAGAGTTATTTATGGTAATTTAAATCTATAAGGAGGTAAACGGATCAACCCTGAATAAGTACGATATATTGCATTTTATGATTAGATAGTAGCCATCTTACAAATGTTATTGGTATTACATTAATATTAACTGAAGAAACAGAAACAATTATCCAATTGAACTTTTAGTTTCACCTCGTTATTCACATACTGGTCACATCTAAAAAATAAATAGTGATGCCTCTTATTAGCGAAATAGGTAATTATTTTTCGGTTATCTTTGCTGAAATCACATGGTACATATACATTAGTAATAGAAATTCTTTAAATAATAATATTCATGTGCACCATTTATCCCAGAAATGTTGTGAATGCTTACGCTTCTTGTAATGTTTGTTGGAATTAGATTTGCCGTAATATTATGGGGAGCGTTTTATATCCGAAAGTATATCATCTTGAGATTTAACGAGGTATTATGAATGCCATATGAGAGTTTTATAAAATCTCGTAAACTAAATTAAATCTTATTAAAAATAATGCTACGAAATATTTTAGTCGAGCTATTAAATATTTTTGTTCCCTATTACGTGAAGAATTTATCTCACATATAAATTTTCCAGAAAATTTTACTATCTTGAATCGGTTAGTAAGAGAAATTTCCATCTCATTTAAGGCATTCGAGTATATATATATATATATATATATATATATATATATATATTATGTTATTAACTCCACTTATAGGGTTATCTATTTATATTAATGTAATGAAAATAACTAAAACCCTTTAAATTAAAACTTTTTATTACATACACGTGTTTCGGTTTTTAACCATCTTCAGTGTACATTAACCTCTAAATAAATAATAAACAATTAGATATACACATGTGGACCTTTTAAACATATGTTAAATTTAAATGACACAGTTGTAATTTTCTTATTAGTAATCTGTATTTAATATTTTAATTTTTTCAAAAATTATATTTGTCTTATTTTTCAGATTACTATTTAAAATGTTATGAGGATCTTTATTATAATTTAGATAAATGTGTAATTCTTCTTTTGTGTTTAACTTCTCTCCTTTCCTTTCGATATCTAAAATTTCCATGTTCTTTTCAATATTTGTGTAGTTATGGTCAGTCTCCAATAGGTGTTCAGCAAAATTTGATTTTATTGTAGACATGTTATTTGTTTTAAAGCTTGTATGTGTTCTTTAAACCTTTTATTAAAATTTCTTCCAGTTTGCCCAATATAATAGCTTTCACAGTCACTACAGTTAATTTTGTATACTCCAGATTGTTTGTATAATTCCTGTTTGTCATCATTTTGGTTAATTTTTTTTTTCAATAAGTTTAAATGTATTATTTCTTGTTTGGTGACTGATGGAGAATTTTGAATTTTGAAAGGTTTTTCGAATAGCTTTGTTTAATTTAGTATTGAATGGTACACACATATATTTTTTAATTTCTGTAGTATTATGATTAGGTAGTATTTTGTTGGTTTTATTAATTTTTCTTGTTTTCTTCTTAATCATTTTGTCTATAATTTGGGGTTGATATCCATTTTTGACAGCTAGGTATTTTATTATTTTTATTTATTTATTTTTATTTTCATCACTCATTGGTATATTTAACATTCTGTTTACCATTGAGTGAAATGCTGCTAATTTGTGTTTCCAAGGATGGTTTAGAGGATGATGGTATTAGAAGATCTGTTTGGGTTGTTTTTCTATAAATTTCAAATGAGTGCTTTCCATTAAGATTAGAAATACTTATATCAAGAAAGTTAATTTTGACTTTTTGGATTTCTTTAGAAAACTTAATTGTTGGTGATATAGAGTTGAGAAATGTTAAAAAGTGTTCTGCCTGGTTCTCATCTCCATTGAAAAGACATAATATATCATCCACATATCTAAAACCAATAAATTATTTTGTCTTTAAATGGATTAGTGTCACTCATTATTTTGTTCTTTTCTAAATGTTGCATATATATATTTGCAAGAAGGCCTGAAAGAGGAGATCCCCATTGCCAACCCATCTTCTTGTTTGTAAAAGTCCTTATTGTATTGAAAATAATTTTGATTAACAGTTGCTTTTGTCAATGATAAGATATCGTCAATTTCATTCATATCTAGTTTACTGTATTTTATTAGATTATCTTTTAGGATTTGAATTGTTTCTTGTTTTGGAATGTTTGAGTACATGTTGTTAACATCAAAAGAAATGAAGAAAGAGTTTAATGGAATTTGAATATCTCGAATTTGATTTGCCAGATTACTTGAATTTGATATACTGTAATTATTTTCAAAATGTATGTGGGTTTTTATTTTGTTATTTAAAAATTTACATACCTTGTAAGTAGGAGAGTTACGAAAGTTTACTACTGGCCTAATTGGAATATCTGGTTTATGTGTCTTTGGTTGACCTTTTAGAGTAGGAGCTTTTGGATTTGTCATTTTGAGTTGGTATTGTTCTGTTTTTGATAAACTTTTGCATTTACTTATTGTGGCATTTATAAGTTTTTGTGTATTCTTGAGTTGGATCCTTTTTTAAATTTTTAATTTTGTTGCTGTCAATGAATGTTTCAACTTTTTCTTGATATGTTTGACTGTCGATAACTACTACAGTATTCCCTTTGTCAGCCTTTGATATTATACAATTATTTTCTTTTAGTTTTCTTGATATGGATGTTACTAACTTCATATCATTGTTTGACGTTTTTATTGATTTAGGATTTTGTACTTTTAAATTACTTTTGTTTAGTTCATGGATAAGATTGTATCGGAAAGGTTCTTGGAGTTCTGTGTCTGTTTTCTTTATTGCTGTTTCTAAATTGATTAGATCATCTTTGATTGTTTGAATTTTATGGTCCAGATTTATATTATATTTGAGTGATTTGTCCAATAGGGCCAACTCCTCAGCATTAAATTGGATAGATGATAAGTTTTTTATTCTTGGGTAGAAATCTTCATTTATCATCAAATGTATAGTTTTTTGAATTATTGTCTTCCTGTGAGTTAATCAATTTATAATTCTTATTAAGATGAACCTGTTTTTTTCTTTAAAATAATAGGTTTGATCCATTGCTGTGTATTAATATCAATTTCTTCAATGGTCTCTTGGTGAAATGTTAATTTGATTTCTGTTCTAATATCTTCAATTGATCTGACTATTATATTCATTTTTGCATATAAACTGTTTAATTTCTTCTTTTATCCATATTATTTTCCCTCTTTTTAATGCTTTTAGCGCAGCTCTTGATGTTGATTTAGTTTTTAATTGAAACATAATTTGGAATAATATTTTCACTCAGGCATAACTTATTAAACTGTATATCTTCTCTTACCTTTGCCAACTTAAGTGAGAGGTATTTGTATTTGTGGACAATGTATTGGTTGTTAGTCATATTTGTTATGTTATTAACTCCACTTATAGGGTTATCTATTTATATTAATGTAATGAAAATAACTAAAACCCTTTAAATTAAAACTTTTATTACATACACGTGTTTCGGTTTTTATCATCTTCAGTGTACATTAATATATATTATATATATATATATATATATATATATATGTAGCCACCTTTAAGAAAACTAACAAACTATTTTTTTTAATTTCGCTGATAGTCACAATGATCATCAGTGATAAAAAACGTTTTTAAAGTTAACTAGATAACAATCACTCTCAGGTAAGAAATTGTTGAGACTAAATTATTATGTTACTAACAACTAATTTGCCCTGTTATGAATAAGAGACAAAACAAATAATATTGCCCAAGCGATTCAACGTCCTATTGATAACTGTACGTTCATAGCGTCCAAAAACTTAAACTGGAACAATTTCATCTTTTACATCATAATGCTTTCCATATGGAATACCAAGCAGACTAACTACGCCAGATTCTGCAATCACTGGAATTTTTAGTCATTATACTACAACTGAATCGTTTTAAGTAAACATAGAAACTCAGAATATACGTTTTGTCTAACGAAAAAGATAAATCTACTTATTATAGAGGTAGCATAAGATTAAAGAAAGAAAGAAAACACTTCTTTATTGAGGCGAAATTAGGACCATGTGGTCCTTTCTTTTATTTAACCTCTTAAAAAATTAATCTTAATAAT